>NW_024536523.1:0-8548 GCF_016097555.1 Gigantopelta aegis | reverse complement strand
TATTGAATCCAAATAACCGTGGTTACTGCAAAGTATCAAAATGCTACAGTTGTCATGACATTGACCAATGCATGTCCACAGTATAATCCATGTAATTACATGTAAGTCCCAAATCCTTGCCGTTGCTGGCTAGAATCATATTGATTTGTGTGATGTGACATTTCAACAGATAGCATCACCTTCTAAACAACCAACTGAAGGAATATTGATTGGAGTTGATCCAGCATGAATCCCTCCTCTTCTTCTTTCTCACAGAGATTCAACAAACATTATAATAAATATGAAATAGGGTTTTGTTAATTCTAAAATGTAAAGTCAATTTTGAGTCTTCAGATAATAACTTTTCATTAAGAAATGTATTTCAAAATTAATTTAAAATGGAAAAAACTATTTTTGTTTAATTTAATAATCTATAAAGGGTTCCTTCTTTGTCTCCATTAGTTATGGCAAGAGAGTTGGGTTTATTGTAACCTGTATTTGTCTACTTGTAACGCTTCGGTCTTAGTATAGAATTATTATTATTATTATCTCTTGATTGTTGAGTCTTTCCTATCCTTAATATCCGTAGATTCCATAATGGTACCTCATTAGTGATATTATAATAAGCAATGACTGCTTCATCCAGCTTCTTGATTTAAATCTGTAGTATTAAGAATTTCAGTAACAGTTTCATCAACATCTTGTTTTGATGACAGTATACTATAATAATCCTTGTTTAGTATAGGCATCACTCTTCTCTTTCATATCTTGTTCAATGATGATTTCTTAAACTAGTAACAGTTAGCTGTGTTGTTTCATTTGATGTAATAGGTTCTTATCTTTTTTAAACCTGTAATTTAGGGCTTGTTTTGTGAATTTTGTAGGAATTAGATTCAGCAGCATGAGTTTTCCATCATTGCTTTTGAATCTTTGCTCTCCTCTTTTAATGATTTCAATTCACCATTTGTCCCCTCTGACTTTTTCAAAGAAATATCTTCTAGTAAATGTATACATGAAGCTTTACTTCTACTAAATGAAGTTTCAGTCTCAATAGCTTTATCTTCTC
Source organism: Gigantopelta aegis (assembly GCF_016097555.1). Lineage (NCBI taxonomy): Eukaryota > Metazoa > Mollusca > Gastropoda > Neomphalida > Peltospiridae > Gigantopelta > Gigantopelta aegis. The sequence goes on along the minus strand of NW_024536523.1, from coordinate 7,503 downwards.
TGGCAAATTTCTCGAGTTCTTCAGCCACTATGTCCAGGCTCGCCAACATTTGCATCTGAATCAAGTAAGGAAGGAATTCTTGGTGGTAAAAGGTAACCAAATGCTTTCTCATATAACTTGATACCCCACTTTAAAAAAAGGGATCGGATGCTCATGTAGTGGTAGTAATCTTAGGGACACCCTCATATCCATAGGAAAGCTCCCCATATTGCTGCAACAATAAGGCCAGTGCAGTCTGTATCTCCACTATGGAACATACCATAGTGGCATAGCTTTTCCCCATGATTCCATTGAATACATGAGAGCTTCATAGACAATAATGAGGACATCCAGTCCTCCGCCTCCTGGGTGTCCACTGTGATTGAATTTGCGAAATGTTGAGTCTCTGTCGTACATGTTGAAACTATATTGAAAGATAGCACCAGTATCACCTGATAATATACACCTGGAATGTAGATATTGGATCAATGTCTCATAAAATATGTGCCATTCCTCTCCCATATGTTGGTCCACATCTCTTCCATCTTTCTTCTAAGTACTTCTTAGCAAAAGGGAAGGACAGACAATAGACCACGCACCCCATTCTCTTCTTGGCCTTTCTGAAGGAAATGAAGGAATGTTATATCATTAGTGTGATTAAGATCAACAATAAATTGTTTATGACTCAAGATAGTTTTTCATAAATGCATATTGTGTTGCTTTTACTTTCAATGGTAAAACCATCACTTTTTACTAAATGCATTTCTATAATGATGTAATTGTCATGTGACTATCAGCTGACCTGTAATGCATATGTGATAAATAATGCTGCTCCTACTGCTCCCAGACAAGCAGTTATATTGTTGTGAGTCATACGAGCACATTCAATTGCCACGGCAACTAGATCATGGATTTGTTCCGATGAGGAAAAAGTAATCCTACTGAGCAGCCCTTACAGCTGCACCAGACCCTCCGCCATAATGCTTATAATGGTATATGATATCCTTTGGGTCTCCCAGGTCTGAGTTGATCAATACCTAGAACGGTAGTCACTCAGGACCACGTCCCATAAAAATCCATTGCAGCTTGGCAATATTCCCTGGCAATTGTTTGATAAAGCTCCTCTTTATCTTTCCATGGAGAGGCTAGGGGCTTTAGCTGTATGTAAATACATTATAGAATTTGCTGAAAGCCTGAATCCGTCTTCTTTACTTATAATAATTCTATAAACACCTCCCTTTTTTTTGACTTCATCTTGAAGTTTGTAAGCACTATCGTTGTTTTTCCAGTGACCATTTTTATAACCAAGGCATCACCGATCCGCTCTAATACCATAGTTGCTTGATAGCGTTTGAATAAGACCAGGACGAAGTCCTGTTCCCATCGTCTGAAGATCTTTACTATAGGTGTAAATCGAGCACTAAACTTACTAGGGTGCGCCATCTTGTAATTGTAGACTTGGTTAAATGTTTTGTGTCCCGCCCACAACAATTTTAAAAAGTATTAATTAAATTATGTATTATCGAGAGAATTAGTTACAGCATTAGTTAATTAGGTCTTCTTGAGGAACAAGAGTATCATGGACTTTACCATCATCATCTCTGACATATTCCACTGTCAAATGTTTAGGAGTTTAATAATACGAGTATAGCCATAATGCTAGAGAGAAAGAGAAAGAAGCAGCAGACAGACAGGATCATATTAAACAATTCAATTTATAACTATATAATGTAACATACTTCACAATCAATGTATTCAATCCACTTTGGTTTATTGTACTGAAAAAAATATTACATTTAAAATACACTCAAAGATTTATATCTTACTGGATGTTTGTAGAAAGGCCTTGTCCGGCCCATTCCAATAACCATATGTACTGTCTGCACCAGAGACACATTTTTCTTGATACACAGGACAATGAATCTGCGTTGATAGGAATGATGATGACCCCCAAATAGCAAGATCAACCTTATATTGCTAGAGTTAAGTGAAAATTTGAAAACAAAAGGAGTTAAAAAAAGCAGATCGACCATATTATACTAATACCGTAAGCAATGGCTCAACATTTTTTTGGAGAGCTTTGGCAACAGTAACATCGCCATCTGGTATCGCATAATTTGTACTATCAACATACATAGGTCTAGAAAGAAATAGTCATGAAATACGTACATATTCTTATACCTTTACCTGTGACCAGCAAATATCAACCATGGAGTCACCTCTCTATTCACCATAGACATTGTTTTTTGGATCCACATATACTGGGGAGATCCCACGGTAACGTTATGTTCAGTACTCATTACAATAACATGAATATTACCAATAACAAAATCATACCTAAATTAGTGAACACATTAGAATTAAAAGATAGATTATATTACTATTACCATTTCTGATCTGGTCCTGGTCTAGGCATAAGGAATCTTTTGCTATAGGGAACACCACACTCACCTCCAGAGTCAGTTCCTTCATAGAAAAGAACTGGAAAGACAGGATTAAAAAAACTAGTTTAGCTAGTTTATTTACTTACCCTGAGTTGGGAAAGTCTCTTTTCATGATTACCGATACATACCATGTATGGTGTGGTGCTCGAGTTGATATCGGTTGAATTAAATCAAAGAATTTCATCCCCACTATAAAGAGAGAGAATGAAAATCACATTTTCATATTAACTTACCACTCCAGCATAGCCTCTAGCATAACTTATATCTCCAATATGTAATACAAGATCTATCATAGGCATATCTGATTCAATGAGGCGAGTTGTTTGAAGAGAAGGAACTTGTGAACGGATTGGTTGAAGACTACCATCACTTTGGGCTTCACCCATATCTGAAGGGAGAGAGTTTGAATAGATTGTAAAGAATTACATTTACCTCCAAATGCTATAATTTTATTCCGGTATTTGGATCAGATTTAGGTGGCACTTTAAATGAAAAAACAGTACTCCACCCATAACTATTGTCACCAAATTGATAGTTATATGAACGACCAGGTGTTAGTCTGAAACAAGAAAATTATGACATCATTAAAATATAATGGACTAACCCGTCCATAGTGACCATATGAAGTACTCCAGGGTCTATGTAACCAAACAGTAGTAGCTGGAGGTCCACATGGGGGGGGTCACACATCACTAGCAGAATAGCTAGTGGTTTCTTTGCCTATGGTTACATGTAAATAATATTGAAATAAATAATATAATATATTATACATTTTCAATTCTGATATATGTTGTAAGATTTTGCCACCATTTAGCTTGGGTTTGTTGGAATCTCGAGTGGACCCACATCAAACTAAAAGTGAAAGGAGAAAGAAACCAGAGATTGATATACCAAATTAATATTATATTAGTTGGCAATTATAAGGCTGGACATGGATTGTGTAAAGGTACTAGGAGAAGTACAACAATTGAATCAATTATTGTGTCATAAACATATCATATACTCATAGTAACACAGGGTATGCTCATAAGTAACACATGTCAAACATGTGTGTTTGCATGCATTGCTATATAATCATGGAAATATGTCTTAGTAGATCACAAAAGGTCAGAAAGATTATTAGATTGTTTAGGGTTGCCTAGAGAAAGTAAACATGGTAGTTTACCTTAATAAAACTATAAGCATTATATAGATTTTATAATTTATATGTAAACCATTTGTCACAACTGTAATATATTAGAGGTAATTGAGCAGTTTCATAAATTATAACATATTATATTTATAATACTGGGATATAAAGAAGGCATATGTTCTGATATTTCTTTCCATTATCCCTACTATGGATATATAACAGTAATGGAAAATGATGAAATGTACAATAACTTACGTGATTTTTGATGGATCATCAGTTAGTGCTAAGTGTCCTTGAAGTGGGCTCATTATAATTTGGTGAACTCAACTATATTAGAAAGAGCTGCTAGAGTTCAGGTTTTTCAAATCCTAGAGAATTAATAATTTATTATTAATCTATCAATGTAATTATTGTGTACCTCCTCTCAAAAAACCAAATATGTAAGGAGCTCTCAAGTTGACGAGACGAACTTTAAAGAAACCTTTACCAGAGAGTGAGTTGGAGAAAATATGGCAGTACTAGAGTATTCAGAGAGCAAGCAGGAGAGAGAGAGAGAAAAAGATAAATTTTATACCAATTGGCTCCCATTTCTAACTTGATATTTTCACGGAGCTTGGCTGAGTTTGTGGATTAACTGTTGTTTCCATTGGTGGGGTGGGGAGCATACACACCAATCCAGTCGTCCTTAGAGGGATTAAAAAACAACCACTCCAGGAACAATAATCAACCCAATCACCAGATTTTACTAAGCACACACAGGTGTTACAGTCAATGTAATAGCAGAGTCTATAGGATATAAATATAGCAGATGTTGTATTGTACGAGTACTTATACCTACCAATCTGTATTGAGGCTTCGTTGTACTTCAAAAAGTCAAAGGGCTGAAATATTTGTGACAAGACACACTAGGAGCTAGAAGACCAAGTACTAGAATGAATATATCCATAATTTTAATTCAATGTCGTGCTAGTCTCTGCAGACTGCAGACTATCTATAGAATACTGATATAAATTCAGACAGAGCAAAAACCTCCGTGTTGCAGACTATCACAATCTATGGATCAGCTAATAATCACATAGCCACGTCCCTAGTGCTAAAAGGTTAAGAATTGGTATATGTGGTTATAGACGAAGTTCAAGAAGTATTATTAAATTAGTTTATATTCTTGTCCTTTAAAAAAAATATTTTTTGTTTTAGTTCACTGTTTTAGATACTGATAATGAGGCTTCATTAGCAACAACTTACAAGAGCCCCACAAGAGCTTGAAAACAAAATCTGCAGTAAGTATATAAGGAAGCAAAGAGTAGTTCCTGGTGATCCTAATGAATTCATACTGGCCTGATATGATATTAACAGCAACAGAGGATCTGTTGTGTATACAGTAAATAGCCTAACTAAGATTCTTAACAGAACCTGATTCCATGGCCACAACCATCATTATAATATATACTATTATATATATACCATTATAATTTACATAGATGACTGGGGACTGAGTGTCCACAGAACATAACAGACCACTTGTAAGAGATCTAAATGTCAACAAGACTGAGTACCCCTTCTCATTACTTGTCCTATTCATTTGAGAATATGCATAGTGATATCAATTTTATTTTTACTCTGATTTTAGATAAGCCAGCTGTTAGGTGAATCATTATAATATCACTCATGTGAAATACTGATGTGTTTATGTAATCTTATATCATTGTTGTAGTCTTTCCACTTAAACTTACACTAAGAGTTTCACAGTATCATCATACTATCTATTATATCAAATGTACTAAAATTGTGCAAATCATGCATCATGGGTTATAGGAATGTATGAAGGTTTTTTGTCCAACCCATAACAATTTTAGAGAGTATGAAATAAAAATTATGAATCATTGAGAATTAGTTTTTTAATCAGATTAGTTAATTAGGTCTTCTGAGGAACCAGAGTATCATAGACTTTCACCATCATCATCTCTGACATATTCCACTGTCAAATTTTTAAGGAGTTGTAATAATACGAGTATAGCCATAATGCTAGAGACGAAAGAGAGAGAAGCAGCAGACAGACAGTTACAGGATCATATTAAACAATTCATAACTATATAATGTAACATACTTCATTATCAATGTAATCAATCCACTTGGTTTAAACAATATACTGAAAAAAATTTATATTTTAAAATACACTCAAAGATTTATATCTTACTGGATGTCTTTAGAAAGGCCTTCCGTCCCAGGCCATTCCAATAACCATATTGTACTGGTGCACCAGAGACACATTTTTCTTGATACACAGGACAAGTGCGTTGATAGGAATGATGATGACCCCAAATAGCAAGATCAACCTTATATTGCTAGAGTTAAGGGAAGAATGAAAACACAAAGGTTTCAAAAAACAGAGTGACCCATATTATACTAATACCGTAAGCAATGGTTCGACATTTTTTTGGAGAGCTTGGCAACAGTAAACATCGCCCATCTGGTATCAGATAAATTTGTACTATCAATCATACATAGGTCTAGAAAGAAATAGTCATGATAATACGTACATATTCTTACACCTTTACCTGTGACCAGCAAATATCAACCATGGAGTCACCTCTCTTTCACCATAGACAGTGTGTTTTTGGATCCACCATATACTGGGGAGATCCACAGGGAAAGTTATGTTTCAGTACTCATTTACAATAACATGAATTTACCAATAACAAAATCATACCTAAAATTGTGAACACTTTAGAATTAAAAGATAGATTATATTATTAATTACAATCCTGATCTGGTCCTGGTCTAGGCATAAGGAATCTTTTGTTTTATAGGGAACACCACACTCACCTCCAGGTCAGTTTCCTTCATAGAAAGAACTGGAAAGACAGGATTAAAAAAACTAGTTTAGCTAGTTTATTTACTTACCCTGACGTGGGAAAAAGTCTCTTTCATGATTACCAATACATACCATATATGGTGCTCGAGTTTGATATCGGTTGAATTAATCAAGAAATCATCCCACTATAAAGAGAGAGAATGAAAATCACATTTTCATATTAACTTACCACTCCAGCATAGCCTCTAGCATAACTTATATCCTCCAATATGTAATACAAGATCTATCATAGGCATATCTGATGCAATGAGGCGGTTTTTGAAGAGAAGGAATTGTGAACGGATTGGGTTGAAGACTACCATCACTTTGGGCTTCACCCATATCTGAAGGGAGAGAGTTGAAATAGATTGTAAAGAATTAACATTTTACCTCCAAAATGCTATAATTTTTATTCCAGTATTGGATCAGATTAGGTGGCACTTTAAATGAATAAACAGTACTCCACCCATAACTATTGTCACCAATTGATAGTTATATGAACGACCAGGTGTTAGTCTGAAACAAGAAAATTATTGACATCATTAAAATATAATGAGACTAACCCGTCATAGTGACCATATGAAGTACTCCAGGGTCTAATGTAACCAACCGTAGTAGCTGGAGGTCCACACATGTCACTAGCCGAGAATAGCTAGTGGTTGTGCCTATGGTTCATGGTAAATAATATTGAAATAAATAAAATAATACATTGTACATTGTCAATTCTGATATATGCCGTAAGATTTTTGCCACCATAGAGCTTGTGGTTGGTTGGAATCTCGAGTGACCCACATCAAAACTAAAAGTTGAAGGAGAAAAGAAAACCAGAGATGTGATATACCAAATTAATATTATATTAGTAGGCAATTATTAAGGATGGACATGGATTGTGCTAAAGGTACTAGGAGAAGTAAACCAATGAAAATCAATTTGTAAACACATAGTATACTCATAGTTCACACATAGATAATCCTAGTAATCACATAGTATGCTCATGTAAACCCATGTCAAAATGTGGTTTGCAGCATTGCATATAATATGGAAAATGTCTTAGAGTACAAAAGATCGGAAAGTTATTATTATTTAGCTTCTAG
>NW_024536522.1:0-2500 GCF_016097555.1 Gigantopelta aegis | reverse complement strand
CTTGAAGTTGTTGTGCTACACAAGTTTTCTTTTAGATTTACAGGACCATAGTTCTTCATTTCTTTTGGAAAATTTTGACAGTTACATCTAGTCCGTTAGTCTTACGACTTTGATCCTCGGTTCGTTCCTGTGTTATTTCTACATGTACATGCATATTCCTGTTCTCAAAACACCGACTCTTTTATATATGCATCGCACATTTGTATCGCACAACAATTATAAACACCTATGGTTTGGTACTTTCAACTACAATGCCGTGAATGCGCGTTACTGCTAATGGTTGGCATGAACTGACTGTATTTGTTTTTGAAATCGCTTTTGTTAAATACCAAATTCCATTGGAATTATATACTCTTTTCGGATCGGCAAAATAGATTTTTTTTTTTTTTTTTTTTTAAGCTGTGGGATTTTGAATTCACCATAGGAGAAGCCATGTGTTTAGGGAAGTGACGTCACGTATCAGCATGCGCGCGCATCTGGTAGGCAGAAGTCTATCATAATGGACATTAGTAACAAAGCGAATAGCGTAGCGTGAAAGCAAAGAATGGCCAAAACGTGTTAATTACCGCTTGTAGCACGGGAGCGAATTTCATACCCTGTATGGGAGGAGAACATTACTTTTCACCCATAAAATTTGGACGATTTACCGAGTTCAAAAATATAGCAAACTTCCTCTTTCTTTTCTCTCTTCCTCTCTTCTTCTCTTCTTCTCTCTTCTTCTCTCTCCTCCTCTCTCTCTCCTCTCTTCCTCTCTTTCTCTCTCTTTTTACGTGAATAAAAATCTTTGTCCAGTATTTTTAAAGCGTTGGTCCAATTTCAAAAAAGATTTAAAACGAGCGCACGCCGCACAACACACACACCCACACAACAACACCAACACACACACCACCCCACATAATAAAATAAAACAAGTATGCCTATATTTTTTTTTTAAAACGGTTTTTAAAAGAAATAATTGGCCTACACTTTGTTAAAGGAAATATTTTTTAAACAATTTTTAAAATAAACCTATCCACACACATTGTCTATGGTTCATTTGTAAGGCTTTTCATCAACAAAAATTTAAGAAGATCTTATTAGAAAATTTACAAAGACTTTAAAAACTATAATTTTTATCAAGCCTTTTTCGGCCGGCGAGTGGGGTGGGGTGGGGTGGCTTGGCGTGGGGGTGGTGGGTGGGTGGGTGGGGGTGGTGTGTGGGGGGGGGGGGTTTTTGGGTGGGGTGGCTGCCGGCCTGCCCGTGGCGCACCGTTTCGCCTCTTTTCGTGGTCTTTCTAACTGGGGAACGCCGAGAACGGTCACGCCGTCCGGCAACGTTCTACGAAAAGGGAGCCAAGAAGGACGGAGCGCCACCCCGGAACAGCGTGCCTGCAAAATTTCGGGGCCTACCTCGTCCGTTCGTCGGCGGACCCAAAACCGGTCGAAATGACGACCTTTTGAAATCGAGGGTTGGCAAGGTCGGTTATACTGCCATATTGTGGGAGCGACTAGTCGGCGAAGCTCGGACGGCCGGGGGGGACCCACGCCGTGTGTTCGGCCCTGCCGTGTGCTCCCTCCCTTCCCCCCAATTGGCAACTCGCGCCAGCACGCAGCCGTGGTGGCCTGGGGGGTTGTGGGTCGTGAACACGCGGCCGGCCCGTTCCGGCTAACCCTGCCCGACCGTGGACATCGCAGGTAATTTTTCCCCATCGGTTCGGAAGGCAGTCGGCCCCGGTACCGCCCGCAAACGCACTTGCCGGTCTTTCACCGGTGACCCCGATCTCTTAGGGGGACCGCCAGGAACGAACGACGGCGGCTCCCGGGACCTCCCCGGTGTGCACGGAAAGCACCGCGGGGGGCGGGGGGGGCGGGGGGGAGGCCGTCCCCCCCCCGCCCGGCCCCGCGGGCCCCGATTTCGTCTCCGTCGAAACGCAAAACCTTTTAGCGCCCCAGGCGCGTCGACGTGCCCTCGCCCCAAGAATCGGGGGGGGCACGCGCCCCCGGTAAAAAAGGGGGGAAGACAACAAGGTCCCCATCCCCCACCCCCAACCCTGAACCTGGTTCAGGCGGCGGGGTGGGGGGTGGGGAGGGATCGTTAAGCAGGGTGGGGGGGAGGTCATTGCCGCGCCCGCGCCGTCGGTCCCGACGGGGTCTCGTCCGCCGTCCGCCGGGGATTAAAAAAGTACGGGTTGTCCTTTCCATAGTATTGCTTGTCCAAAGGATTAAGCATGCATGTCAAAGTACAAATTCCACTGTGAAAATGCGAAGGCTATTGATATTAGGGCATTAGAGTACAACCTTACTTGGAAGTGGCAATTCTAGAGCAATACATGCAACCAAAGCTCCGACCTCGCGGGAAGAGCGTTTTATATTCAAGCCAACCGGGTCGCCGCAAGGGCCCGTCCAAAATGGGGACTCGGATAAATTCGTGCGGATTCGCCGGCCATCGAGCCGGGGAGTACTTTCAAGGTCTCCTAAACTTTGTAGGTAGTCGAAATGACCCCTAGGTTTTACGGGTAGC
>NW_024536521.1:0-8886 GCF_016097555.1 Gigantopelta aegis | reverse complement strand
CCGCAAGCTTGCGACGAGCTTCTTGCAACCTTGCGACAAGCTTGTTGCAACCTTGCGACGAGCTTCTTGCAACCTTGCCACAAGCTTGTTGCATGCTTGTGACGAGCTTCCTGCAAGTTTATTCAGTTTAAGCTAGTATATTTGCAAGCTTGCGACGAGCTTGCAGGAAGCTTGTTGCAACCTTGCCGCAAGCTTGCGACGAGCTTCCCGCAAGCTTATTCAGTTTAAGCTAGTATTTGGAACCTTTTTACAACCTTGCCGCAAGCTTCCGACGAGCTTCCCGCAAGCTTGTTCAGTTTAAGCTAGTATTTGGAACCTCTTTACAACCTTGCTGCAAGCTTGCTACGAGCTTCCCGCATGCTTGCGACGAGCTTCCCGCAAGCTTGCGACGAGCTACCCGCATGCTTGCAACGAGCTTCCTGCAAGCTTGCAACGAGCTTCCTGCAAGCTTGCGACGATCTACCTACAAGCTTGCATCAGTGGCAGCCATCTTGCATCTTGTATAATTCTTTCAAAAAACAACAATGGTTTTAAAGTGAAAAACATGAACAGTTAAAACAAAAAAATAGGTGCTACATGTTGTCAGATACGTAGGCTACAAAATTAGTTTACCTGTCTGATAGACATGTTCCATTTATGTAGGATAGTTTTGACTAAACTAATATGCTAAAAAGCTCCTGGTCCTAAGCTGTGTGGCCTACCGGTCTGTCAGCAACCTATAAGTGCCATTAACACTGCACACCGTGCTGCCTACCAGTCTGTCGGCAACCTATAGGGTGCCATTAACACTGTGTGGCCTACCGGTCTGCCTGCAACCTATAAATCCTGTAGCAGTCTTGAGAAACTTGATGTCTCAAAAGTGGATAACCAGCTGTCTGACAATAAAGTAGAATTTGGAGAAAATACAAGAACCACTCTAAAGACCTTGACATCTGATAAGCAGAAATTGTCAGTGTTAGCTATAAAGAAATTTTACCAGACAGTAGTTGCGTATTTACAGAGAAAGTTGCCAATAAGTTCTGAGCTGTTACAAGACTTGAAATGTTTGCATCCAGTATTTCAAAAGGAAGAGAAAGGAGTCAGTTGTATTAGGAGAATAGCACAAAAAATGCCTCAGGTCATTTCCTCTGGTGAAATAGTATCTGTAACAGATGAATGGAAGGCATATATGGTAATTGAAATACCAAAGGACTGGATAGAGAAGGAGATCGACAGTGAAGGTCAAATAATTTTCCATAGAATTGACTTTTTCTGGAACAGAGTCCTCCAAGCAAAAACAAGTACTGGAAACTTTCAGTTCAAGTCACTTGGAAAAGTTGTACGATCTGCTCTATGTCTTGCACATGGCAATGCCGAGGTAGAAAGAAGTTTATTTGAAAACAAGAGAACAGTTACATCTGATAGAACTCTGCTGTCAGAAAGCTCATTAAATGAACTAAGGATGATCAAAGATACAGTTAATACTCAGGCTGAAGGAAAGGTTCATATGATGCCAATAAGTAATGAACTGAAGCAAGCAGGACAGCATGCATATCAAGCTTACAATGAAAGACTAAGGGAGGAAAGAGAAGAGAAAGAGAAGAGAAAGAGAAGAGAAAGAGAAGAGAAAGAGAAGGCTCAAAGACAAAAAGAAAGGGAGAGGAAAGGAGCAGAAAAGCTAGAAGAGGAAAGAAAACAATCGGAGGAAGCAGAGAAGAATTTAAAAGACAGAAAAAGGAAATTAGATGACAAGGAAAAAGACTTGACAAAAGAAGAAAAGGAATTATCTGAGGAGTTGAAAACTGCAGAAAAAATGTATAAGGAAGCAAATGAATGACTTTCAAAATCAATCAAGAATAAGAATTTTGAAGATGCAAGTGTTGCTCAGGCTTTATATGAAGCAGCCCCAAAAAGAATACAAGATAGTAATGAGAGGCTACAAAAATGTTTGAAGAGAAGGGATGAAATAAGTTCAAAGAGGAGAAAAGTAAGGGATGAATATTCTCAGAGATTTTCTATTCAAACTAGCAAAAAGTAGAACTTTTGTAGTTTAACAAGTTTAGGCTAGTTCTTTATTTTGCAGGTTTTAAAGGGAACAAGAGACTTTTGTTAATATCAGTTGCATTCATTAATTATTTGTCATTCAACAATTCGTAAAGATGTGTTTTATCAATTAGACATATATGCGCTACTCTCCATAAATGGTTAATAAACTTGTGTTTTTCATTCTAAAATTATATCATGTCAATTGCATTTAAAAATTTACAAAAATTATTTTGAGGGATATTCATTTGAAGTAATTCTGACTTCTGACTTATTTTCTCAATCTTCACTATATATATATATTTGGTCTATGTGCACTTTTGATTATGGAGATCTGTGTACAGTTTAAAATTAATGTAAGAAAAATAACAAGTATGATTAATTTCAGTTGTATACTTGTAATACATTGCAAAATTATATGATCTTAGAGCTGTGTTATTTTGACAAATAAGGATTCAAGTTTGTGCTACAGATAGAATACATGTATATATGTGCATTACTAAATTGTTTGTATTGTGAATTTTTGAATTCAAGAAGAATTGTTATTTTGTCAAGAGATATTCTTGTAACTGCTTAATGTAATTTTTGCAATAAAGTTTTTTTTGTTTTTTTTAAGGTTGTATTGATATGCTGAATATTGCTGTTGATGACCATTGGCATGATCTTCTGAGTTGGTAATTAGCTTTTGTATTTATGTTCTCCCTGGAGGTGAGTACAGAATGTTTTTCTTTTATATTGATTATTGAATTTCAGTCCTTATTTTTGTCAAAAAATTCCTAAAAATAGCCCTTATTTTTTTAAGAATTTTGCCCTAAAAAAAGCCCTTATTTTTCACAAAATCTTGCTTGAAAGCCTGACTACGCAGTGTTGTTAGTTTTAAATCACTGGCAGGATTCTGCAAGTAAGGTTTTGATTGGTGGACATGAGCTCCAACTGGCTGGTGTTAGATCCACATACCAGCAGTTTCAATAAGCTGAAGACCGGCCTAGAAGTGGAAGACCTCACATAACAACTGCAGCACAAGATCGTTACATCCGGGTTCTGTACTTGCATCACCGAATTGGCACAGCAATGAACACTGCTGGACGCATACCTGGTTTGAGAAGGGTGTCTGCACAAACCATTCGGAACCGACTTCGAGAAGCTGGTTTACAGGCTAGGAGACCGTATGTTGGCCCCGTCATGCGACGTCAACATCGACATTTACGTGTTCGCTGGTGCACGAGTGTACAGGGGTGGAACTTGGGAAACTGGCGGCAAGTATGGTTCAGCGACGAGTCACGTTTCCTTCTACAGCGACGTGATGGACGACAACGTGTTTACAGACGCTGCAATGAACGTTTTGCCAACAACTGCGTCGCCCAAATTGACAGATTCAGTGGAGAGAGTGACATGATGTGGGGAGTCATCTCATACACCGGCAGAAGTGAAATTGTATTCGTACAAGGCAACCTGACAGCTGTACGCTACCGGGATGAAATTTTTCACCATCACATGCTTCCCATTTTGGATCGACAGAGAGAGCTCTTTCAGCAGGACAATGCCAAGCCACATATGGCACGTGTACCAATGGATTTCCTACAGAATGAGAACATTAATGTGCTGCCATGGCCATCAAGGTCACCAGATCTCAACCCCATTGAACATCTATGGGACGAACTGGACAGACGTGTACACCAGCGTGACCCGGAGCCTCAGATGCTTCCGCAACTGTCACATGCACTGTAAGAAGAATGGGCTAGGATTCCACGTGCCCGGATTCAGAGAATCATTCAGTCTATGTATTTACAGAACTACAATTCACACAAACACAATAATTATACAAATTAGTTTTTGAAGGCTATTATGCATGTACTATATGATTAAAGTTTTGTAACTTGCCTGTATACATTTATTTGACCCATGTTTAGGAGGGGACATTTTTTGCCAGAAATATTTAGGCTCTGTGTTACAATAAATATCTCAAAGTAAATGACAAAGTTACATCGATTTTTGTTCTTGTCACAACTGTAGGTGTCTATTGTGATTATAGTAATACAAAAATAATTGTTGTAAAATGTTATTTGAATTATTTATAGGTCAATGTTCATGACAGGACATCTTCAAATTTTTTTTAACGGAAAACAGGGTTAGTTCTTTAAAATACTGTAAATTTATATCACAACATCCAGTTTTGATATGGTTGGTAAAAAAATGTTTACCAGTAGTCTAGTATTCAAATAAATAAAAATAAAAGTATCTATTTCACATTACATTATTATTAAAATAGTGATGGAATAATGCAAAAATGCAAATGAGACTCGTAAATGTGTTATTTTGATATATAAATATTCACTACTTGATGAAAAATCAAGTTATTGAAATAAAATTTGGTTTGTAGGTTGCTATACCATTCACACAGGTACCTGAATATTAAAGTTATGAATATTTTATTCCAATCAACGAGCAGTGCAACCTTTCCCGTGAAACTGCCCTTATCCAGATTCGGTCTTTTTTTTATTTAATTCGGGAAAAATCAGCCTGCCCCCCCCCCCCCCCCCACACACACTGACGGATCCAAGGTGTGTGCGGGGTGCCCACTGACGGATCCAAGGTGCGTGCGGTGTGCCCACTGGCGGATCCAAGGTGCATGCGGGGTGCCCACTGGCGGATCCAAGGTGCATGCAGGGTGCCCACTGGTGGATCCAAGGTGTGTGTGGGGTGCCCACTGACGGATCCAAGGTGCGTGCGGTGTGCCCACTGGCGGATCCAAGGTGCATGCGGGGTGCCCACTGGCGGATCCAAGGTGCATGCAGGGTGCCCACTGGTGGATCCAAGGTGTGTGCGGGGTGCCCACTGGTGGATCCAAGGTGTGTGCAGGATGCCCACTGGTGGATCCAAGGTGTGTATGGGGTGCCCACTGGTGGATCCAAGGTGTGTGTGGCAGATCCAAGGTGTGTATGGGATGCCCACTGGTGGATCCAAGGTGTGTATGGGATGCCCACTGGTGGATCCAAGGTGCGTGCGGGGTGCCCACTGGAGGATCCAAGGTGTGTGCGGGATGCCCACTGGTGGATCCAAGGTGTGTGCGGGGTGCCCACTGGTGGATCCAAGGTGTGTGTGGCGGATCCAAGGTGTGTGCAGGGTGCCCACTGGTGGATCCAAGGTGTGTATGGGATGCCCACTGGTGGATTCAAGGTGTGTATGGGATGCCCACTGGTGGATCCAAGGTGTGTATGGGATGCCCACTGGTGGATTCAAGGTGTGTGCGGGATGCCCACTGGTGGATCCAAGGTGTGTGCGGGGTGCCCACTGGTGGATCCAAGGTGTGTATGGGATGCCCACTGGTGGATCCAAGGTGCATGCGGGGTGCCCACTGGAGGATCCAAGGTGTGTGCGGGATGCCCACTGGTGGATCCAAGGTGTGTGCGGGGTGCCCACTGGTGGATCCAAGGTGTGTGTGGCGGATCCAAGGTGTGTGCAGGGTGCCCACTGGTGGATCCAAGGTGTGTATGGGATGCCCACTGGTGGATTCAAGGTGTGTATGGGATGCCCACTGGTGGATCCAAGGTGTGTATGGGATGCCCACTGGTGGATTCAAGGTGTGTGCGGGATGCCCACTGGTGGATCCAAGGTGTGTATGGGATGCCCACTGGTGGATTCAAGGTGTGTGCGGGATGCCCACTGGTGGATCCAAGGTGCGTGCGGGGTGCCCACTGGAGGATCCAAGGTGTGTGCGGGATGCCCACTGGTGGATTCAAGGTGTGTGCGGGATGCCCACTGGTGGATCCAAGGTGCGTGTGGGGTGCCCACTGGAGGATCCAAGGTGTGTGCGGGATGCCCACTGGTGGATCCAAGGTGTGTGCGGGGTGCCCACTGGTGGATCCAAGGTGTGTGTGGCAGATCCAAGGTGTGTGCGGGGTGCCCACTGGTGGATCCAAGGTGTGTATGGGATGCCCACTGGTGGATTCAAGGTGTGCGAGGGGTGCCCACTGGTGGATCCAAGGTGTGTATGGGATGCCCACTGGTGGATTCAAGGTGTGTGAGGGGTGCCCACTGGTGGATCCAAGGTGTGTATGGGATGCCCACTGGTGGATTCAAGGTGTGTATGGGATGCCCACTGGTGGATTCAAGGTGTGTGCGGGGTGCCCACTGGTGGATTCAAGGTGTGTGTGGGGTGCCCACTGGTGGATCCAAGGTGTGTGCGGGATGCCCACCGGAGGATCCAAGGTGTGTGCGGGATGCCCACTGGTGGATCCAAGGTGTGTGCGGGGTGCCCACTGGTGGATCCAAGGTGTGTGTGGCAGATCCAAGGTGTGTGCGGGGTGCCCACTGGTGGATCCAAGGTGTGTATGGGATGCCCACTGGTGGATTCAAGGTGTGTGCGGGGTGCCCACTGGTGGATCCAAGGTGTGTATGGGATGCCCACTGGTGGATTCAAGGTGTGTGCGGGGTGCCCACTGGTGGATCCAAGGTGTGTGCGGGGTGCCCAATGGTGGATCCAAGGTGTGTGTGGGATGCCCACTGGTGGATCCAAGGTGTGTGTGGGATGCCCACTGGTGGATCCAAGGTGTGTACAGGATGCCCACTGGTGGATCCAAGGTGTGTGTGGGATGCCCACTGGTGGATCCAAGGTGTGTGTGGGATGCCCACTGGTGGATCCAAGGTGTGTGTGGGATGCCCACTGGTGGATCCAAGGTGTGTACGGGATGCCCACTGGTGGATCCAAGGTGTGTGCAGGGTGTCCACTGGTGGATCCAAGGTGTGTGCAGGGTGTCCACTGGTGGATCCAAGGTGTGTGTGGCGGATCCAAGGTGTGTGCGGGGTGCCCACTGGTGGATTCAAGGTGTGTGCGGGATGCCCACTGGTGGATCCAAGGTGTGTGTGGGATGCCCACTGGTGGATCCAAGGTGCATGCAGGGTGCCCACTGGCGGATCCAAGGTGTGTGCGGGGTGCCCACTGGTGGATCCATGGTGTGTGTGGCAGATCCAAGGTGTGTGTGGGGTGCCCACTGGTGGATCCAAGGTGTGTTTGGGATGCCCACTGGTGGATCCTAGGTGTGTGCGGGGTGCCCACTGGTGGAACCAAGGTGTGTGTGGCGGATCCAAGGTGTGTGCGGGGTGCCCACTGGTGGATCCAAGGTGTGTGTGGGATGCCCACTGGTGGATCCAAGGTGTGTGCGGGATGCCCACTGGTGGATCCAAGGTGTGTGTGGGGTGCCCATTGGTGGATCCAGAGCTTTTCTGAAATGAACTTTATTTACACCCAGGCCGTAGTCTACGGCATATGAGGATATAATATGTGTACATACAACTGTCAATATAACTGTAACAAGATGGTGGGTGTACAATCACTTCGATAAGTACACTGTACATTTCCCCATCTGTCCGTTTCAACTGATAGAATATGGCTTGAAACGTAATAAGGGACACCAGTGGTTTCACGGGGAGATGTGGCTCTTTTAATGACTTCTTTTACAAATGGTTAAATTCATCACTCACAATATAGAATATCTTCATCTCGCAGAGACACATTAATGGATAAATAATTAAATAGGAATAATTAAATACAGTGTTTAGTAGAATAAACTAATTAAGAAAGTATTTCCACGAGCAGATGGCAATATTCAACATGAGCGAACATTACTGGGGTATTTATATTTGGATCCAAGGTGTGTATGGGATGCCCACTGGTGGATTCAAGGTGTGTGCGGGGTGCCCACTGGTGGATCCAAGGTGTGTGCGGGGTGCCCAATGGTGGATCCAAGGTGTGTGTGGGATGCCCACTGGTGGATCCAAGGTGTGTGTGGGATGCCCACTGGTGGATCCAAGGTGTGTACAGGATGCCCACTGGTGGATCCCAGGTGTGTGTGGGATGCCCACTGGTGGATCCAAGGTGTGTGTGGGATGCCCACTGGTGGATCCAAGGTGTGTGTGGGATGCCCACTGGTGGATCCAAGGTGTGTACGGGATGCCCACTGGTGGATCCAAGGTGTGTACGGGATGCCCACTGGTGGATCCAAGGTGTGTATGGGATGCCCACTGGTGGATCCAAGGTGTGTGCGGGATGCCCACTGGTGGATCCAAGGTGTGTGCAGGGTGTCCACTGGTGGATCCAAGGTGTGTGCAGGGTGTCCACTGGTGGATCCAAGGTGTGTGTGGCGGATCCAAAGTGTGTGCGGGGTGCCCACTGGTGGATTCAAGGTGTGTGCGGGATGCCCACTGGTGGATCCAAGGTGTGTGTGGGATGCCCACTGGTGGATCCAAGGTGCGTGCAGGGTGCCCACTGGCGGATCCAAGGTGTGTGCGGGGTGCCCACTGGTGGATCCAAGGTGTGTGTGGCAGATCCAAGGTGTGTGCGGGGTGCCCACTGGTGGATCCAAGGTGTATGCGGGATGCCCACTGGTGGATCCTAGGTGTGTGCGGGGTGCCCACTGGTGGATCCAAGGTGTGTGTGGCGGATCCAAGGTGTGTGCGGGGTGCCCACTGGTGGATCCAAGGTGTGTGTGGGATGCCCACTGGTGGATCCAAGGTGTGTGCGGGATGCCCACTGGTGGATCCAAGGTGTGTGTGGGGTGCCCATTGGTGGATCCAGAGCTTTTCTGAAATGAACTTATTTACACCCAGGCCGTAGTCTACGGCATATGAGGATATAATATGTGTACATACAACTGTCAATATAACTGTAACAAGATGGTGGGTGTACAATCACTTCGATAAGTACACTGTACATTTCCCCATCTGTCCGTTTCAACTGATAGAATATGGCTTGAAAACGTAATAAGGGACACCAGTGGTTTCACGGGGAGATGTGGCTCTTTTAATGACTTCTTTTACAAATGGTTAAATTCATCACTCACAATATAGAATATCTTCATCTCGCCG
>NW_024536520.1:0-7768 GCF_016097555.1 Gigantopelta aegis | reverse complement strand
TGGCCCTTCCCGGGTCTTTCGTATTCAAAAGACAAACAGGCACGGATATAGGAGGAGACTAAGTTATTGCGGCTTGCCGATCCCCCCTTTTAAAAGAACATGGCGAAAGCGACCCAAAAATATTTTGGGAAGAAATAAAAAGAAGCCCGTCGGGAGGGCCAAAAAAGTATCTTGGAAGTTATATTCGGTTTGAGCCCCCCAAAAAAGTAATAAAATATAGCACCCCCAACTTAATTGTAATACTGTAAAAACGCTTACCTTGGGTTTAACAATCTATTACATTCCAAATGCTTTATCATCTAATGATTTAAGCAATAAGGTGAAAAAGACTTTTTGTGCAAAACGTGCATGCTAACAGGCCCTGCGTCAACAATTAAAAAATTCAATTGCGTGGACAAACGACAAGGGGCTTAAATCAAGCAAACTAATATTAGATTTAAAACACGTGGTATATCCTTACTGCATGATGCCAGAATGGATTGTTTTTAGATTATAGTAGTTGAAAATACAATTCTGGAATGAAATGTAAATGGGAAATGAACTGTATACGAGATACTGATTTATAGATTTGTATACTTATAATCTTGAACTGTAACAGGTGGGGGGTCTTTTTTTTGGTTTGCGGGGGGGGTTGGGGTTTTGGTGGTATCATTTAGCCCAAACACTTAAATTTACAATACATGAACAGTTCCTTTAAAATGCCAATTTGCTTTCTATACTTGCAAA
The DNA here is from genome assembly GCF_016097555.1 of Gigantopelta aegis. Lineage (NCBI taxonomy): Eukaryota > Metazoa > Mollusca > Gastropoda > Neomphalida > Peltospiridae > Gigantopelta > Gigantopelta aegis. The sequence continues at coordinate 7,042 of NW_024536520.1, read as the reverse complement.
TATAGCCATAAGCTACATCTTTAAATGTCATGAGGCTTCAATTCAGAACTATAATCATTAAGGTTTAAAGACCCACTAGATTGCATTGAATCATAGTTAACTGTCCTTGTATATGTTCAAGCCACATTAAATTCTATGAGAGTAGGTGGCGTAGATTTAAATAAGTAAGTCTTGTGGTACTAAAGATTTGCAACTTATGTTTGGAATATCTTGATTATATTTTCTCCATGTTTTCTATTTTCCACCTACCTCGATTAATTTGATAGTATGCCTACGTGAAAACATGCTAAATTAGGTACAAAACCTATGTTTTATTATATTCATCTCTATGTTTGGCAGGGAGAAGGATTAGGATTGACTCTTCAATTGATAATCTCTTATAGAATGGAATTAAAGTACATAACAAGCACTTATCATTTAATATTGAAGATGTGTATATCTATTTACTGCGAAAAAGTATTAAGAAGCATATAGTTGTAGCTATTCTGCTTTTTTTTTTTTTTTTCTTTTTTTTTTTTTTATTTATTTAAAGAGGACAATGAATTTTTAGGAGGGTGAGCAAACAAAGCACCGACAAAGAGCAGCTTTGAAGCTCGAGTTTGGCATATTATAAGTATAGAGCGCATAGTTCAAAGGGATAATACAATCTTTAAGAGCGAGGATAGAATATATACGAAGATGATATAAAGTACTATCTCTTTTATATTTATTGAAGATCACTGTTCACATACAAAGTGACTCTAAACCAGTCCAAAGCTACCTAAAATGCTACATTCAAAAGCGATAATTTGATAGCAAACAAACAATTTCATAACAATAGTTATATAGTTTGTTTTATTAGAAATATGTCATGAATCCCATTACATGAGGAGTGCTACCCATCTGTCTAAATATTACTGTTACAATTAGGATGTTATACCTGTTTAGTTGTCATGAATTAATAAAGTATATAAAATCTATTATTAACAATAATTACATTACATTTAGGTATTATGAAAGAGGTTCCCAATGAACATGATCTTGTCAAAACTTTTAGCTGACATAAATAATAATTGGTATGAGATTGGGTTAGGCTGGAACGAGTCACGATGTCTTAGAAGGCTTAGAACTTAGAGAAAAGACCAATATCTACAAACTGTCTAAAGTCATTCATGCCTGGATAACTTCTACGAGTCACATCTTCTATCCTGGGAGACGTGATCACTGTTATTGAGGGACCTCTTGTTAAAAATAAACGCAAAGCTGATGAAGATACGTGACTACTTAGGTAAAGGCATTAGATGTTATGATGTTATGTCCTGTACCTTAATATTTTTTTTTTCTGGGAAGTGAAAAAAACAAAGAGGCAACAAGACTGAAATGGATTGTTTTCTTGAAAAGATTTTTGACCAGGCTTTTAGCCAAGGTATTTATCTATCTATCTCTATACATCTATCTATAGTTAGCATTAAAGAGGCATGGACAAAAATGCAGAAACCTCACATATACAGAGTATGCATATAAGGTGTGGTTTAGATGTTTAATATTGCCATTATTGCCGACAAAGATGATGTAGTCTTTCCTATCTATTATTAACTTGCTGTTCATACTTGCCAAGTTGTGCTTTGATTCATATTGCCTACCTGGAATGCTATGAATGCCTGGATGTCCTATAATTGTTTGAAGTACTTGTTATCCTAGTTATATCTAACTTGTTATGTTTGTTTTCATCATTTTAATATCATATTGCTATATGTGATTTTCAGAACAATGTATGAAAATAAACACATTTTAAACTGCCAATGTAATATTAGCAAACCAATGAATTTTAATCTTAAAAGTTAATTTTAAAATGACCTTTAGAGGTACAATGATTATTATGATGAATAATGCTCAAAGCTTCTAGCTAGCTTGCTCTTTAATTATTCTAGCATTCTATGTAGTAGGATGGATAAGATGTGAGGCAATCAGGTGGTTTTACATTAAATTGATATAATAATTGTGCAGGTTAGTTTTATGCGTGTTGTATGCAGGTTGTTGATCATATCTTAATTACCTTTAGAACATTAGTGGGTGTCAGTTAAGTACATACAATGTATGTTATAGTAATATAGTTTAAAAGGACATGAAAGTATGGAAATGTTGTATATAGGCCATGTGTCCTTTACTGCAGTTATATTATTAGACCATGGGTGTGTTATTAGACTGCCAGATGAGTTTGTTGATCAAAACGATTTTCATCGATTCACCACATTTGTGTTATGAGAGTATATTTGCATGATTCTGTAAAAGCCTTGTGAATACTTAATAAAGACATTTTGATATAAATGTTTGTAAGCCACAGAGTAGATTGTAATTCCAAATTTATAGCATAATGTCTTGGTGAGTTGGTGTTATAACAGCAATATTCTAAACCAATGCACAATTTGATCACTAGCATTGTGAGTTCTTGATGGCAATGAATTTGCATAGAGATGCTGATGTCCTCATAAGCTATATAGATTATATCATATGTATCATGATATCTTGATATAAACAGCAATATCAGCCCTTTACCTGTCATTATCAAGTCCTTAGCTCATTTGGAGTTAATATTACATCTTGGGATTCAGGTTTTAATATTACACTATATATACTTGAAGCCATGATATATTTATTACATAATACATTATACTATAATTATATCTTATACATTTCTTGTTTTATAGCAGAGTATACACAGGGACTTATTATGTGGCCATGGGAAAGTGCTGGCTATACAGAAGTTATACTCAATACACATACTGTTAAAGAATGTGAAAAAGTTCATAGATGACTTAGCCAAACCTGCAACCAAATGGAAAACAGTGGTCGATTCGTCTTCTTAACGCGTCAAATCCTGCCAAGTACTCGAGTTATTATTAGAAATCTTTACAAGTGTTCAGTTGATGGACTTATGATAACGTTAGCTACTCCGTATGTATTTCTGCATTGTCAGAGGATACTACCAACTAATAAACATGTTGAAAACGCTAAACCTTTCTTTATATCCAAATACTCTCCTAATGTTATTAAAGAAAGGAGTAGTTCTCTTTGTACAAATACTTCACTTGAGGTATTACTATTATCAAAAAATCACTTGATGGCACAGAAAAGAAGACTCAGTTTGTTTGTCAAATGTGTAGCTGTAAATAAAACACTTAGAGAAACTTAGCCTTTTCTCACATGTAACATCACTGACAAGAATTTCAAGTATATATGTGAAGGTCTTACCAAAATTGTACGCTCCAATACCTTAGAAATTAGTCATAATCCTCAAATTACGTCAGAAAGTTACTGATACAAATAGTTACTTTACTAAGAGAACAAACATCGTTAGCAGAACTAGTTCTTTAAAAATTCATTGACAAGTGCTGATGTCTGTGTAATTGTTAACACTCTCATTAGTAATATCAAGACAAAATGTTTTATGTCCGTTGAACATGAGGAGAGTTAGTAAGGAGTTGGACTGTTATGAGTTAGTCAAGGATAGAGTTAAGTTTGTCTGTTAATAAAGTTTCATACTTCTATTTGTTTTTCCTCTTAATAAAGTCTGTAGACATTGTCTCTTGTATTGATGTAAGCTGCACAATCAAATGATTTAAAGGGGCGGCGTTGAAATCACGTGATAGGCGAAGATGCTGGTAATAAGATGGCAACGAAGCGATCACGAGAGAGGAGAAGAAAAAAAAAAAAAAAATAGTACAAAAATGGAATCAAAGGTCAAAAAGCCTCGTAAGGAAGGCGATATATTTATGGTAGGTTTGACTGCTACAATAGCTAAAACATGCTGAGATCTAAATAAGACCCATATATATATATATGTGTTAGTAAGATTGTATATATAGGGATTTTGCGAAAAGTTTGTGAAATCACTTTTTGCTTAGGGTTAGGGTTTTATTAAATCCCGTAAGTGTGAAAAAAATGATTTCACAAACTTTTGCAAAATCCCTATATACACAATCTTACTGTAACATATATATATATTATAAAAAATAAATATTATATTATATATATATATAATATAATTGTATATTATATATGTCTGTATATACATGGGTGGATACCATACACAACGCTTGATGAAGTTATAGCCCATATATTTTGAACAAAAAAAACGTCAATTCTCTCTTCAATGCATATGAACTTAATAGCAGTTGTTAAATTTGAGTGCAAGTATTGTTTGTACCTCATGACAGCAAAATAGTGTTCCTTGTTCATAAACAGCAAAACAACATGTTGTTTTATTGACCATAGTATTTAGACAACTTTTATATTATGTTAGTATTATTGATGAGTCTATAAGCATATAAACCTACTATTCGGCATATATGAGAATTTAAAATTATTACTATTAGGTCAACAGTCAAAACATTCTATATTATAGAGCGGACAGGCAGGTTAGTATGATCAACATTGGTAAGGATTTTATTTACGACTACTGACAGGAAATTATACAGGAAAATAAAATATCATAACAGAGACTGCTGAAAGTTCTTTGTATGCTTAAGCATCCATGATCTATGGACATGGGGCTAGATTTAATAATACGCCATTTTGTATTGCAATATTTCTACTTCATTTTCTGCTTCTGTTTCCACATAGTATTTTCATGTTTTCCAATTTCCCAACTACCTGTACGTACTACAATACATTGGTGATTATATAACAAATCAATGCAATTTGATAGTATTTCCCACCTCGCAAATTAATTCAGTAAATTAGGGAATATAATTATAGTATTCTTATTTAGATCCTCAAGTGAAAAGTAGATGCATTTGTTATATAAACAAGATTATATTTTAAATGCTACTTTTTACTGTAAAAAATTAAAATATTAAGAAAGGACAACCCCACAGCTACAGAGAGACAGCAAAAATGTTAGGAGACAGAAATTTGAAAGCAAGGTAGTCAGAGACTATATATAAGTCATGAAAGTCATGGTGCAGGTTCCCATATAAACCTCAACTATGAATTTCAGTTGCCTTGTTTAGACAATATTAATATCTTCTGTGTCAATAATGTCAAGCCACAAAATTATAATATGTGATACCACAGAATGCTTCAAATGATATTTGTGATTCACCATATTTGAGTTATGTGACTGACAATATGAATCCTTCCTGACCATGTATAAATTATGCAGGATGCATTCCTAAGCTGATTATGATGAGTTGATGCTGATGCTTCTGAGTTATAGAATATTATTTAAGTCCACCATTGTAGCATGACTTCTTTATGTATAGTATATAGCAATATCTTAAGCATTTAAACATTGTCATTATGTCATGAAGTATTGATCATGACAAGTTTAATGGAGATGCTGATGTCTTTGTATTCTGTAGAAGAATATTAAGCTTGATAGTGCTTGAAGGCTATAGATATATAATCATATGTACATATACTATGATATCTTGGTGGATAGTAGCAATTTCACCCCTTCAACCCTTAATATCAGTGCTTGGCTTTGCCTAAAGCTGATCCTGTATCTTGGAATTTAGGTCTAAGATTGTTCCTTTATGCAACTTCAAAGCCATGACATATTTATTACATATGCAATATACTGTAAATAGATCATGTTATCTGTTTTATTTTATGACAGATATATACAAATGTAAATGGGGGAATAATTATGTTTGGCTCAGGACACCTACTGTTGGACAGTGTGAAAGAAAGTCATGGCTAAATTGGCCAATAGAGCAAACCAAACCGGAAAAAAAGTGGTCGATTCGGCTCAGCTCGTCGTTTCCACAAGTACTGAAGTTGTTGTCAACAATCTTAACAATGTGTGCAGTAATGAACTAATAATAATTTTAGCGACTCCATTATGTATTTCTGCGTTGGCGAAAATACTACCAAATAATAACATGTTGTGAAAAACGCTTAAACATTTCTTAAATCCAAATATCATAATGTATTAAAAGAAATGAGTAGTCTCTTTGTACAAATTACTTCACTTGAGGGTATTACTATTTTCATCACTTGAATGTCACAGAAGAAGACTCAGTTGGTTGTCAGAAGTGTTAGCTGTAAATCAAAACACTTAGAGAACTTAGATTTTCTCACAGTAACATTCATGACAAGAATGTCAAGTATATACGTAAAGGTCTCACCAAAAATCGCACACTTAATACCACTGGAAAAATCATGAAAATCCCAAAAATTACATCAGAAAGTACTGATACAATAGTTACTCTAATAAAAGAACAACAAAGTCGTTAGCAAAACTAGGTCTTTTAAAACAATTCATTAAAAATTGCTGATATTAGTATAATTGTCAATGCTCTCGTAGTAAGATGTAACAAAACGGATAATATCCAGAATACACGAGGAGAGTTGTGAGAAGTTGGATTGTTATCCATTAACTTAAGGATTAAAGTTGCTTTTGGAATCCTAAATAACGTTACATACATCTACTTTTGTGTTTTATAATTTTAAATATTGACTTCCTATATCTATCATATATATATATACTTTTATTAAACCTTCTTACTCTCTGTGCGGATGAGGTTACATGTCTGCTTTGTTTCTGTGTAGTGTGATGCACTGTTAACTGCAACAGCAATGTTGTCTGCAGATACAGAAAGTTTGCAGACAAATAAGCAAATGTTGCATTCATATAACTGAAAGGCTACCAATGGACTTGTAAAGTTTAAAGAAAACTATTATAAAACTACTGTATATATAGTCAGCTATACTAGGGTTGCCTCAAACATTCATATGAAAAAACATATACACCATAGCGCTTAACCAAAAATGAGTTCACAGACTTTACATTTGTATTTTCAACCTGCAAAGAACTTAATAGGCATACGTTAACATGGCAAATTGCAGTCTCTTAAATAAAACAACACAACTATAATTCTTCATCAAAACGATTAGAAAGTTGTTATGTAAGCTTATTGCTCAGTGTGTCATGTGTGGTACACATGTAATTCATGTACATGTATGGAAAATCTATCCTTCATTTACGATATAAGCTTACACTTTTTAATTGTCAAATCAACAATAAGAGGAAGGGAAAACAAGAACAAAGAGAACCGAG
>NW_024536519.1:0-7023 GCF_016097555.1 Gigantopelta aegis | reverse complement strand
TTTATAAACTTCACTCATAGTGTAAAAAACCTTCTAAAGACTTTAAATTAAAGGCTTTACAGTGTTGATGCAAACCAACTTACTTAACTGTTAATAACATTTTATTTAGTTAGTCCCATAGAGTCCTTTAAACTGGTCTTTTTATTTATAAACTTTACTCAATAGTCTAAACCTTCTAAACTTTTTAATTTAAAGACTTTAGAGTGTTAATGCAAACCATCTTTCTAAACTGTTACTAGCAGTTTATTTATTTAGTCCCATAGAGTCTTTCAGACTGAGCAGTATGCTTTATAAACTTTACTCAATAATCTAAACCTTCTAAAGTCTTAAAATTAAAGACTTTAGAGTGTTAATGCAAACCAACTTACTAAACTGTTAATAACAGTTTATTTAGATAGTCTCATAGAGTCCTTTAAACTGAGCTGTTTACTTTATGAACTTCACTCAATAGTCTAAACCTTCTAAACTCTTTAATTTAAAGACTTTAGAGTGTTAATGCAAACCAACTTACTAAACTGTTAATAGCAGTTTATTTAGTTAGTCCCATAGAGTCCTTTAGACTGAGCTGTTTACTTTATAAACTTCACTCAATAGTGTAAACTTTCTAAAGTCTTTAAATTAAAGACTTTAGAGTGTTAATGCAAACCAACTTACTAAACTGTTAATAACAGTTTAATTAGTTAGTCCCATAGAGTCCTTTAGACTGAGCTGTTTACTTTAAAACTTCACTCAATAGTCTAAACCTTCTAAACTCTTTAAATTAAAGACTTTAGAGTGTTAATGCAAACAAACTTACTAAACTGTTAATAGCAGTTTATTTACTTAGTCCCATAGAGTCCTTTAGACTGAGCTGTTTACTTTATAAACTTCACTCAATAGTTTAAACCTTCTAAAGTCTTTAAATTAAAGACTTTAGAGTGTTAATGCAAACAAATTACTAAACTGTTTTAATAACAGTTTTATTTAGTTAGTCCCTTAGAATCCTTTAGACTAAGCTGTTTACTTTATAAACTTCTCTCAATAGTCTAAACCTTCTAAACTCTTTAAATTCAAAGACTTTAAGTAGTGTTAGTGCAAACCAACTTACTAAACTGTTAATAACAGTTTATTTAGTTAGTCCCATAGAGTCCTTTAGACTGAGCTGTTTACTTTATAAACTTTACTCAATAGTGTAAACCTTCTAACGTCTTTAAATTAAAGACTTTAGAGTGTTAATGCAAACCATCTTACTAAACTGTTAATAACAGTTTATTTAGTTAGTCCCTTAGAGTCCTTTAGACTGAGCTGTTTACTTTATAAACTTCACTCAATAGTCCAAACCTTCTAAACTTTAAATAAAGACTTTAGAGTTTAATGACTTGCTAGACTGTTAATAGCAGTTAATTTAGTTAGTCCCATAGAGTCTTTAGACTGAGAAGTTATAGCTTTTATAAAGTTACTCAATAGTCTAAACCTTTTAAAGTCTTTAAACTTTACTCATAGTCTAAACCTTAAAGTCTTTAAATTAAAGACTTTAGAGTGTTAATGCAAACCAACTTACTAAACTGTTAATAACAGTTTTTATTTAGATAGTCCCATAGACTCCTTTAGATTGAGCTGTTTACTTTATGACTTTACTCAATAGTCTAAACCTTCTAAAGTCTTTAAATTAAAGACTTTAGAGTGTTAATGCAAACCAACTTACTAAACTGTTAATAACAGTTTATTTAGTAAGTCCCATAGAGTCCTTTGGACTGAGTTGTTTACTTTATAAACTTTTACTCAATAGTCTAAACCTTGTAAACTCTTTAATTTAAAGACTTTAGAGTGTTAATGCAAAGCAACTTACTAAACAGTTAATAGCAGTTTATTTAGTTAGTCCCATAGAGTCCTTTAGACTGAGCAGTTTACTTTATAAACTTCACTCAATAGTGTAAACCTTCTAAAGACTTTAAATAAAGACTTTAGAGTGTTGATGCAAACCAACTTACTTAACTGTTAATAACATTTTATTTAGTTAGTCCCATAGAGTCCTTTAAACTGATCTTTTTATTTTATAAACTTTACTCAATAGTCTAAACCTTCTAAACTTTTTAATTTAAAGACTTTAGAGTGTTAATGCAAACCATCTTTCTAAACTGTTACTAGCAGTTTATTTATTTAGTCCCATAGAGTCTTTCAGACTGAGCAGTATGCTTTATAAACTTTACTCAATAATCTAAACCTTCTAAAGTCTTAAAATTAAAGACTTTAGAGAGTTAATGCAAACAATCTTACTAAACTGTTAATAACAGTTTACTTAGTTAGTCCCTTAGAGTCCTTTGGACTAAGCTGTTTACTTTATAAACTTCACTCAATAGTCTAAACCTTCTAAACTCTTTAAATTAAAGACTGTATAGTGTTAGTGCAAACCAACTTACTAAACTGTCGATAACAGTTTATTTAGTAAGTCCCATAGAGTCCTTTAGACTGAGCAGTTTACTTTATAAACTTACTCAATAGTGTAAGCCTTCTAACGTCTTTAAATTAAAGACTTTAGAGTGTTAATGCAAACCATCTTACTAAACTGTTAATAACAGTTTATTTAGTTAGTCCCTTAGAGTCCTTTAGACTGAGCTGTTTACTTTATAAACTTCACTCAATAGTACAAACCTTCTAAAGTCTTTAAATTAAAGACTTTAGAGTGTTAATGCGAACCAACTTGCTAAACTGTTAATAGCAGTTTATTTAGTTAGTCCCATAGAGTCTTTTAGACTGAGCAGTTTACTTTATAAAATTTACTCAATAGTCTAAACCTTCTAAAGTCTTTAAATTAAAGACTTTAGAGTGTTAATGCAAACAAACTTACTAAACTGTTAATAACAGTTTATTTAGATAGTCCCATAAACTCCTTTAGATTGACCTCTTTACTTTATAAACTTCACTCAATAGTCTAAACCTTCTAAACTCTTTAATTCAAAGACTTTAGGGTGTTAATGTGAACCAACTTACTAAACAGTTAATAGCAGTTTATTTAGTTAGTCCCATAGAGACCTTTAGACTGAGGAGGTTACTTTATAAAATTCACTCAATAGTGTAAACCTTCTAAAGTCTTTAAATTAAAGACTATAGAGTGTTAATGCAAACCAACTTACTAAACTGTTAATAACAGTTTACTTAGTTAGTCCATAGAGTCCTTTAGACTGAGCTGTTTACTTTGTAAACTTCACTCAATAGTCTAAACCTTCTAAACTCCTTAATTTAAAGACTTTAGAGTGTTAATGCAAACAAACTTGCTAAACTGTTGATAGCAGTTCATTTAGTTAGTCCCATAGAGTCCTTTAGACTGAGCAGTTTACTTTATAAAATTTACTGATTAGTCTAAACCTTCTAAAGTCTTTAAATTAAAGACCTTAGAGTGTTAATGAAACCAACTGACTAAACTGTTAATAACAGTTTATTTAGTAAGTCCCATAGAGTCCTTTAGACTGTGCAGTTTACTTTATACAATTTACTCATTAGCCTAAACCTTCTAAAGTCTTTAAATTAAAGACTTTAGAGTGTTAATGCAAACCAACTTACTAAACTGTTAATAACAGTTTATTTAGATAGACCCATAGAGTCCTTTAGACTGAGTTGTTTACTTTATAAACTTTACTCAATAGTCTAAACCTTCTTTAATTTAAAGACTTTAGAGTGTTAATGCAAAGCAACTTACTAAACAGTTTAATAGCAGTTTATTTAGTTAGTCCCATAGAGTCCTTTAGACTGAGCAGTTTACTTTATAAACTTCACTCAATAGTGTAAACCTTCTAAAGTCTTTAAATTAAGACTTTAGAGTGTTAATGCAAACCAACTTACTTAACTGTTAATAACAGTTTATTTAGTTAGTCCCTTAGAGTCCTTTAACTGAGCTGTTTACTTTATAAACTTTACTCAATAGTCTAAACCTTCTAAACTTTTTAATTTAAAGACGTTAGAGTGTTAATGCAAACCATCTTTCTAAACTGTTAATAGCAGTTTATTTATTTAGTCCATAGAGTCTTTTCAGACTGAGCAGTTGCTTTATAAACTTTACTCAATAGTCTAAACCTTCTAAAGTCTTTAAATTAAAGACTTTAGAGTGTTAATGCAAACCAACTTACTAAACTGTTAATAACAGTTTATTTAGATAGTCCAATAGACTCCTTTAGATGAGCTGTTTACTTTATAAACTTCACTCAATAGTCTAAACCTTCTAAACTCTTTAATTTAAAGACTTTAGAGTGTTAATGCAAACCAACTTACTAAACAGTTAATAGCAGTTATTTAGTTAGTCCCATAGAGTCCTTTAGACTGAGAGGTTTACTTTATAAACTTACTCAATAGTGTAAACCTTCTAAAGTCTTTAAATTAAAGACTTTAGACTGTTAATGCAAACCAACTTACTAAACTGTTAATAACAGTTTTATTTAGTTAGTCCCATAGAGTCCTTAGACTGAGCTGTTTACTTTGTAAACTTCACTCAATAGTCTAAACCTTCTAAAGTCCTTAATTTAAGACTTTAGAGTGTTAATGCAAACCAACTTACTAAACTGTTAATAGCAGTTTATTTAGTTAGTCCCATAGAGTCCTTTAGACTGAGCAGTTTACTTTATAAACTTTACTCATTAGTCTAAAAACCTTCTAAAGTCTTTAAATTAAAGACCTTAGAGTGTTAATGCAAACCAACTTACTAAACTGTTAATAGCAGTTTATTTAGTTTAGTCCCATAGAGTCCTTTAGACTGAGCAGTTTACTTTATAAAATTTACTCATTAGTCTAAACCTTCTAAAGTCTTTAAATTAAAGACTTTAGAGTGTAATGCAAACCAACTTACTAAACTGTTAATAACAGTTTATTTAGATAGTCCCATAGAGTCCTTTAGACTGAGCTTGTTACTTTATAAACTTTACTCAATAGTCTAAACCTTCTAAACTCTTTAATTTAAAGACTTTAGAGTGTTAATGCAAACCAACTTACTAAACTGTTAATAGCAGTTTATTTAGTTAGTCCCATAGAGTCCTTTAGACTGAGCAGTTTACTTTATAAACTTCACTCAATAGTGTAAACCTTCTAAAGTCTTTAAATTAAAGACTTTAGAGTGTTAATGCAAACCAACTTACTAAACTGTTAATAACATTTTATTTAGTTAGTCCCATAGAGTCCTTTAGACTGAGCTGTTTACTTTATAAACTTTACTCAATAGTCTAAACCTTCTAAACTTTTTAATTTAAAGACGTTAGAGTGTTAATGCAAACCATCTTTCTAAACTGTTACTAGCAGTTTATTTATTTAGTCCCATAGAGTCTTTTAGACTGAGCAGTTTACTTTATAAACTTTACTCAATAGTCTAAACCTTCTAAAGTCTTAAATTAAAGACTTTAGAGTGTTAATGCAAACCAAACTTACTAAACTGTTAATAACAGTTTATTTAGATAGTCCCATAGAGTCCTTTAGACTGAGCTGTTTACTTTATAAACTTCACTCAATAGTCTAAACCTTCTAAACTCTTTAATTTAAAGACTTTAGAGTGGTTAACGCAAACCAACTTACTAAACTGTTAATAGCAGTTTATTTAGTTAGTCCCATAGAGTCCTTTAGACTGAGCAGTTTACTTTAGAAACTTCACTCAATAGTGTAAACCTTCTAAAGTCTTTAAATTAAAGACTTTAGAGTTTTAATGCAAACCAACTTACTAAACTGTTAATAACAGTTTTATTTAGTTAGTCCCATAGAGTCCTTTAGACTGAGCTGTTTACTTTATAAACTTCACTCAATAGTCTAAACCTTCTAAACTCTTTAATTTAAAGACTTTAGAGTGTTAATGCAAACCAACTTAACTAAACTGTTAATAGCAGTTATTTAGTTAGTCCCATAGAGTCCTTTAGACTGAGCAGTTTACTTTATAAAATTCACTCAATAGTCTAAACCTTCTAAAGTCTTTAAATTAAAGACTTAGAGTGTTAATGCAAACCAACTTACTAAACTGTTAATAACAGTTTATTTAGTTAGTCCCATAGAGTCCTTTAGACTGAGCTGTTTACTTTATAAACTTCACTCAATAGTCTAAACCTTTCTAAAGTCTTTAATTAAAGACTTTAGAGTGTTAATGCAAACCAACTTACTAAACTGTTAATAACAGTTTATTTAGTTAGTCCCATAGAGTCCTTTAGACTGAGCAGTTTACTTTATAAACTTCACTCAATAGTCTAAACCTTCTAAAGTCTTTAAATTAAAGACTTTAGAGTGTTAATGCAAACCAACTTACTAAACTGTTAATAACAGTTTATTTAGTTAGTCCCATAGAGTCCTTTAGACTGAGCTGTTTACTTTATAAACTTCACTCAATAGTTCTAAACCTTCTAAAGTCTTTAAATTAAAGACTTTAGAGTGTTAATGCAAACCAACTTACTAAACTGTTAATAGCAGTTTATTTAGTTAGTCCCATAGAGTCCTTTAGACTGAGCTGTTTACTTTATAAACTTCACTCAATAGTCTAAACCTTCTAAAGTCTTTAAATTAAAGACTTTAGAGTGTTAATGCAAACCAACTTACTAAACTGTTAATAGCAGTTTATTTAGTTAGTCCCTTAGAGTCCTTTAGACTGAGCTGTTTACTTTATAAACTTCACTCAATAGTCTAAACCTTCTAAAGTCTTTAAATTAAAGACTTTAGAGTGTTAATGCAAACCAACTTACTAAACTTTTATTAGTTTTTAGTTAATAACAGTTTATTTAGTTAGTCCCATAGAGTCCTTTAGACTGAGCTGTTTACTTTATAAACTTCACTCAATAGTCTAAATCAACTTACTTCTAAACTCTTTAATTTAAAGACTTTAGAGTGTTAATGCAAACCAAACTTACTAAACTGTTAATAGCAGTTTATTTAGTTAGTCCCATAGAGTCCTTTAGACTGAGCTGTTTACTTTATAAACTGTTTCACTCAATAGTCCTTAAACCTTCTAAAGCTCTTTAATTTATTAAAGACTTTAGAGTGTTAATGCAAACCAACACTTACTAAAACTGTTAATAACAGTTTATTTAG
>NW_024536518.1:0-8720 GCF_016097555.1 Gigantopelta aegis | reverse complement strand
TAGTTAGACAAGCAATGTCGACAGTATGCCAGGATGTTTGTTCAGCCATTGACAAACTGACCATTTTGTTAATGCATAATTAGTTCTTACCTGCAACGTTTCGCGTGTCGTGCAACCGAATCCAGTGGAAAGCAATCAACGATAAACGGCTTTTTCCGAAAGTGTTTAATATAGTTACTTTTAACAAAACGTATTAACTTTTTTTTTTTTTAATAACATTTTTATATTTTTTGACGACTGTTAATACTTTATGCATTCCAGTTTAGAAGTGTGCTTTTTTAATAGTATATTATTTGATATGTATTTTTCTTTACCTGTATATAACAGCCACCTGTCCATAACGGCCACTTTTGCCTGGTGCCATGAGTGGCAGTTGTATACAGGTTGGACTATATACACATTGCGTCAAAGGTTTTCTGACAGCTGATTTATACATATATAAACACACACACACACACACACACACACACACACACACACACACACACACACACACACACACACACACACATACATATATATATATATATATATATACATGTATATATACTGAACCGCAAAAGAAACGCGAGATTTTTAAATGTCATTTCTATATGGTAAATTATAACAATTTATTTCGGGGATGTAACTGTCAATATTACAAGACATGCTGGTTTATGACTAAGACCCAAATTGCAGGTACCCTTTCAACTTTCCATGAAATGACACGCCAAAACGCACCTGTCTCGAAGGCCGTGGGTGGCAGTCACAAATAATTGTCATGAAAACCGAAATGCACGTGCATCTCGTGGAGGTTATGGGTATAAAAACCAACTTGAACCCGTTCCTGGCATTCGTAATTTGCACGCATCAGGTATGACCCGATTGTCAGCAGCGCAGAGAGAACAAGCTATCGGCCGATTGCAAGCCGGGCAGCGTGCCCTGGTTGTTGCTAACGCTTACAATGTCCATGTCAGCACCATCCATCGTCTACAGCAGCGGTACATCAACACCAACAGCACTGCAGACAGTCACCGCAGCGGGCGCCCCCGGGTGACCACGCCCAGGCAGGACCGCTACATCAACTGGCAACACCTCCATGATCGCTTCAGAACGGCCAGCATGACAGCTCGCGTGACCATTGGCACTGGACAGCGACGACACGGTACGACGTCGACTGGCCGCCAACAACCTGTTTTGCCGACGTCCCGCTCGAGGACCTGTTGTCACCGCCCGCCACCGTCAGACACGACTACAGTGGGCTACACAGCACCAACATTGGCGGCATCAACAATGGAGGTTGATAGTCTTCTCTGACAAGAGCCGGTACTGCGTTTCCAACAAGGATGGAAGAGTGAGGGTGTGGCGTAGGAGGGGTGAACGCTACAGAGACGCATGTGTCCTGGAGAGAGACCCGTGGAGTGGCCAAAGCATCATGGTTTGGGGTGCTATAGGCCTGAATCAGAGAATTGGGCCCCATTTGTTCCAAAATGTTGATGCAGGCAGAGGGAATGGCATCACAGCGCAGCGCTACGTTGACCAGATTCTAACACCTCACATAGTGCCCTTCTTCACGCGTCACCATAACCACGTGTTCC
The DNA here is from genome assembly GCF_016097555.1 of Gigantopelta aegis. Taxonomy (NCBI): domain Eukaryota; kingdom Metazoa; phylum Mollusca; class Gastropoda; order Neomphalida; family Peltospiridae; genus Gigantopelta; species Gigantopelta aegis. The sequence goes on along the minus strand of NW_024536518.1, from coordinate 7,143 downwards.
AGCAGGATAATGCTCGCCCCCACACGGCCAGGATCACCATGGACTTCCTGCGTCAGCACAACATCAGAACCATGCCGTGGCCGGCTCTCAGCCCTGATTTGAACCAAATTGAACACCTGTGGGATGAAATCCAGAGACGGCTTAACCAGGTGGTCCCACGGCCGACAACTCGTGTGCAACTGGAGGCAGCTTTCCTGAGGGTGTGGGCACAGGTGCCAATGGCTTTTGTGAACCGCCTCGTGCACTCCATGTACCGACGGTGTATGGCCGTTTTGAACACCCTTTGAGGACATACACGGTATTGAACATGTCACGCCCTACAATCTCGATGTGCTGGATCCCCCCCACTACCTGAACACAGGCAAACGACCCAGAGACTGTGGTCAAAGTGCATCCAATAAATTGACTTTATCAGATTTTTCAAAATTTATCTTTGATATTAATAAATTGAAACATATTTTCTCAGCCACACATGTGTCGCGTTTCTTTTGCGGTTCAGTATATATACACTAAAAGGCAAACGTTATTGTGACATGGATTATTTGGAGTAATACATTTGTGAATGGATTTAGGGATGTAAACCAGAGAAAATGTGCATGAAACAGCTAGAAGAAATGCAACCAATCAGTTGTTGCAGCGATTGCATGCTTTGATAATAAATATATGAAATTATTTGATGCGAAACCAAATGCGATTCGAACATTTGGTCTTCGCATTAAGCAGTTTATATCAGTTTCCAACATTGATTTAACCGACATTTTGGAAACGTCTTCACATTTTAATTTGCCACCTTGTGTATCAAACCGCCAAAAATTGTATTCGATCTTGTGCATCTAAAAAAAGATCGCACATATACAGTTATTTATAAACATTTCATGGGAATCCAAGAGAGGTGCTGCGATTACATTCCTGTTTACACAGACGGATCACGGGATGGGGATTCTGTGGCTTGTGCTACAGTTTTTTCATCACACGCAATAATGTCCATGAGATTGCCCGTTCAGCATCAATCTTTACTGCTGAAATTTGGGCAATGATTAAAGCCCTGGAACATATTAAGGATTCATGTGCATCCAAGTATATTATTTTTACAGACTCACTTTCGTGTCTCCATGCTCTACAGTACACAAAATTGGAGCATCCCTTAGTTGGGATGGTGATCCGAAAGTGTGTCTTTTTATCAATTGCCAATAAAGATGTTATATTTTGTTGGGTTCCCATCCATCCTGGCATTAGTGGTAACGAAAAGCAGATGTTGCTGCCAAGTCTGCTTTGAACTTGCCCCGTGTCCATGTTGTTGTCCCCTACAGTGATTTTAAAATTCATATTAACCAATATACCTTTTCGACTTGGCAAGACGATTGGGACGGTGTGGTTGCGAACAAGCTTCATTTTGTCAAGGCAGTCCTGGGAGAGTGGCAGTCATCCTACAGGCGATGCAGGAAGGATGAAGTAGTCTTGTGCCGTGCCCGCATCGGCCATACACATTTGACACATTCATTTATTTTAAAGAAGGACCCTCCCCCTCAGTGTGAACATTGTCAGTGTACACTGAATGTGCGCCACATTTTGGTGGAGTGTGATCATCTCAAGCCGACGAGAAATGATATATTTAGCGACACAAATTGTTTGGTATTGTGACGGTACATGCTCTTAATTTCTTTTCGCCTGTGGCGTTATTAATTGTTTTAGAAGGCCGTGTGAAGTTCCAAATGCACTTAGCTAGATGTGGCGAGTAGTTACGTAATACCTCTGCGAGTGCGGTTTTTACAACCGTGATTTGGCGACGATGGCGTCAGTAAGTCTGGCGATCAAAGAGAAAAATGCGTCTCTGGGAGAGGTGGAATATCATATGATAGGGGGAGGATCGCCTTGTACCCCCAGGCGATATTCTGATTTTTATAATAAATAGCTAGAATTTTAGAGTTATGAGGAGAACCATAGGAAGCTATCCCGTCCGGACTGGTAATTATATATTATTTCTGCTCTCTTGTATAACCTTGATGTGATTGATGTGACTTTTAAATATTTTAATACTGTATTATACCAATATTCTTTAGACAGTGTCTTCGGTCATCTGACGAAGTAAATCGTAGTCTTACTGGTCTATATTTATACTAGTATTTGGTAATATAAAGCTTAGCCAGTCATCCTAGAAGACCTAGGTAAACTGTAGGTTATTGTCTTTATTGTGATAGGTACCAGTATTAATTCTGTGTTACAAGGTTACTGAATGAGTAGTAAGGGTTAATTATAAATTAACCAGTTAGGAATAGAGCTGTAATTCCTTTATTAATTAAGTTCCCCTGGAAGCGTTTCTCAATTATCACACGTGTGGGTGTTGTGGCACGGTGAAGTGATTAGCATATTGTGTAATCTAAACACCTAGAGATTAACTAATTAAGTGATCAGTTCTGGGTTGTTATTATTGTTGTTATTAATTAACTACTGCGGCTGTACATTTGTCAGCGTAGGTTAATACAGATTCCAAAGTGTATTGTGTTTTTGTTGTGTTTTCTAGTGAACTAAACGTGCTATAATAATATATACTTATATAAGATCTTATCTCTGATCATACCTAGACGAGCCAAAGCGGTTTTGAACTGCCCGTTACAGAGAGATCTAATAGATATACAGTTAGGAGAGATATTTGGACAATCGTGTTTTATTCAGTTACGGGTATTATAGAATCCCCGTGACAGGAGTAGAAAATTGGGGCGCTCGTCCCGGATCTGAAACGGGACATGCATATTTAAAAAAGTATTGTTTGTAAATGGGGGCTTTATAAATTAATTTTACAAATAACTAGATGTAGCAACGTTGTTCACTAGAAAATTAATTAATATTAAGTGCGTCATATCTAAACATAGAGATAGAGATAGAGAAGATAGAGATAGGGATAGAGAAGATAGAGAGAGGGATAGAGAGAGATAGAGAGAAAGAGAAGAGAGGGATAGAGAAGATAGACATAGGGATAGAGAATTCCAGTTAGAAAAATTAAAAGTGGAACATGAGTTAAAGTTGAATACTGAAGAAGTCAGACGAGAAGCCGGAAATGGGTTTAACATGTCGGAGGCTTACAGATCAGTGCCGGTATTTGATGACCAGGAGGTAGATATGTTCTTCCAACTTTTTGAACGGGCCGCTAAGCAGCTAAATTGGCCGCAGTCTAAGTGGACATTGTTAGCCATGTCTAAATTTAAGGGGAAGGCTAGTATAGCTTATAATGCAATGAGTGATGAGCGAGCAAGTCAGTACGACCTAGTTAAGGCTGCAGTGTTGAGGGCGTATGAATTACGAACTGATGATTATCGTTTACGGTATAGCGAGTGGAGAAAAACGCAGGGTCATTCTTATAGTGAGTTTGTGGCTAAGAAGGCAGGGATGTTTGATAAATGGGTTGTTTCTCATCAGGTAGAGTCATATACCGAGTTACGGGAGTTATTGATCTTACAGGACATTAAGAATGGATTACCAGTTAGCTTACGTATTCATTTAGAGGATCGTGATGTCAACAAGATAGAGGAGGCAGGCATAGTGGCAGATGATTACGTGTTAATACACAAAGCTCAGGCAATACCGGGTAGCTCTTTACAACAGGGTGATAAGAAGAAATTTCAGCCAGGTTTTTCCCCGGAAAGTAACTATCGGGGAGAGTCATCTAGTTGGTCAGCTAGTCAGGCAAGGAATGCACCTGGTGGGCAAAGTAAGGATAGACCTGCATTATCAGCCAATGCACGAACTTTTCGTCCACATTGCAGTTACTGTAAAAAGGATAACCATCTTGTCGGGGACTGTTTTAAAAGGAAACGCGATAATGCGCACGTGGTCGGTTTAGTGAGGTCAGCTCCGTTAGCGAGAGAGTTAATGGTTAGTCCCATGGCAGAGAAAGTAAACCCGTATGTGTCCACTGGTATGGTTTGTGATGTGAAACAAGAGTTGTGTCCTAAGGCAATATCAATCTATAGAGATACCGGGTGTAGTCAGAGTCTGATAACGCAAAAGTGTTTAGCTGGTATTGAAAATTCCGATACAGGACGAAGTTTGGCTTTAAGCTCAGTTACTGGAGAAAAAATGGTTGTCAGGTTACATAAGGTTTTCTTGTGTTCGAAGTTTGTGACGGGACCAGTCGTTATGGGTGTTGTGAAGGACTTGCCTATTGAAAACATAGGAGTTTTGTTGGGTAATGATTTGACTAGTCAGTGTTGTCAGCCGAAATGTGACCAGTTGTTAATTAAAGACAGCCCTTTACGAGTAGAAGAGAGTGAGGTTGATGAGATTAGTTACCCTGCGTGTGTAAAGACTAGGGCTATGGCCAGAAGGGTAAAACGAGACCCAGAGGATATTTGTGATTTGTCTGATACGTGTGTGAGCCATGAAATTCGAGTGGATGAGGTTATCAGTAAAATGGTAGATAAGTCAACTGAGGAATTAAATGTGGTGGAACCTGTTGATCTCCCGCAGAGGGGAATTGAACCAGTTGTGTTTGATACAGGGGATTTACCTTGTAATAGACAAGAGTTAGTACTAGAGCAGGGGGCTGATCCAAATTTGTTGGCAGCTCGCACTACCTTGTTAACTGTGGACAAGGGAGTATTAATGAATAAGAGAGTTAGAGATAGGAAGGCTAGGAAGCAACTGAGCCATGCTCAGAGCAAAATAAAATCAGAGTTTGATAGGAAGACTAGGAGTCAGGAATTTAAACCAGGGGATAAGGTGCTGCTGTACCTTCCCATTAAACGGGGTTCACTGCAGAACAGGTATTTCGGTCCCTATGTTGTGCTCAAAAGGGTTAATGAGACAGGGTATGTGATAAACACTCCTGATAGGGTTAGGAAAAGTAGGTATTGTCACATCAATTTGCTAAAAGGTTATTTTGACAGACTGCCGATAGTTCCAGAGAGACCGCTCCAAATTGAGAGACACTCATTTTCCTGTGATGACGTCAAGACTGCAGAGGTCAAGTTGGCCAACGGCCAGATTCTAGCAGACTTGAACCCCCAGCGAGCAAAGTTGACTACGTTGAAACAAGACAATGTTTCCATTTGTCAGGACCTTCCAACGGTTACCAACACCTTAAGCCAGGATATGCGCTTGGAACCCAACGCTACACCGATTCGACAGCATGCCTATCGGAGAAAACCTGGAAAACGTGCGACACTGAAAAAGAAGGACACGAAGTTCCAGTGGTCAGAAGAATGCGAGAAGTCATTCAACCATCTCAAGCAGATGCGCTACTCGTCTCCCGTGATGGCGGCACCAGACTACCGAATGCCGTTCAAGCTAGCTGTGGGTGCCAGTGACGTGGGTGCTGGAGCTGTGCTGTTCCAAGAAGACGAAGACGGACTGGACCATCCTATTGAAAGCCTCCAACCAGAGAGTTTGAGAAAGAGTCTCCTTCTGCAAGAATACCCAATTACCATTGAACATATCAAGGGCACATCCAATGTAATCGCTGATGCCCTGTCCCGAAGTTGAACGTTATGATAATGTGTTGACATTCTTGATTTCTGTTTTGTTTTTATATATTTTATTTGTAAACCAGGGACTCAGAGACTCTTGTGATTACTGGTAGTCACCTTATTATTACATGTAGAGTAGAGGAAATATCCTTTTTGAGGTGGGTGTGTGTGACGGTATATGCTCTTAATTTCTTTTCGCCTGTGGCGTTATTAATTGTTTTAGAAGGCCGTGTGCAGTTCCAAATGCACTTAGCTAGATGGGCGATTGTTACGTAATACCTCCGCGCGACCGTACACTCTTAGCCAGTTGTGGAGGCCATATGGCGAGTAGATACGTAATACCTTTGCGAGTGCGGTTTTTACAACCGTGATTTGGCGACGATGGCGTCAGTAAGTCTGGCGATCAAAGAGAAAAATGCGTGTCTGGGAGAGGTGGAATATCAGATGATAGGGGGAGGACCGCCTTGTACCCCCAGGCGATATTCTGATTTTTATAATAAATAGCTAGAATTTTAGAGTTATCAGGAGAACCATAGGAAGCTATCCCGGGGGAACGTTGTCCGTCCGGACTGGTAATTATATATTATTTCTGCTCTCTTGTATAACCTTGATGTGATTGATGTGACTTTTAAATATTTTAATACTGTATTATACCAATATTCTTTAGACAGTGTCTTCGGTCATCTGACGAAGTAAATCGTAGTCTTACTGGTCTATATTTATACTAGTATTTGGTAATATAAAGCTTAGCCAGTCATCCTAGAAGACCTAGGTAAACTGTAGGTTATTGTCTTTATTGTGATAGGTACCAGTATTAATTCTGTGTTACAAGGTTACTGAATGAGTAGTAAGGGTTAATTATAAATTAACCAGTTAGGAATAGAGCTGTAATTCCTTTATTAATTAAGTTCCCCTGGAAGCGTTTCTCAATTATCACACGTGTGGGTGTTGTGGCACGGTGAAGTGATTAGCATATTGTGTAATCTAAACACCTAGAGATTAACTAATTAAGTGATCAGTTCTGGGTTGTTATTATTGTTGTTATTAATTAACTACTGCGGCTGTACATTTGTCAGCGTAGGTTAATACAGATTCCAAAGTGTATTGTGTTTTTGTTGTGTTTTCTAGTGAACTAAACGTGCTATAATAATATATACTTATATAAGATCTTATCTCTGATCATACCTAGACGAGCCAAAGCGGTTTTGAACTGCCAGTTACAGAGAGATCTAATAGATATACAGTTAGGAGAGATATTTGGACAATCGTGTTTTATTCAGTTACGGGTATTATAGAATCCCCGTGACAGGTATATTTTAAATTCCATCCAGAATTAATTGTAAAGTTTTTGAAATATTTTGACTTCTATACAATGTTTTCAGGTTTACTTACCTCGATTTCATATATTGTATTATACTTTTCCCCACAGCTCCTTACACTGTGGTTTTACATAAATATATATATAATATTTTCATATACTTACCATTTGTGACACCTAATAGCCAATGTGTATTTTTGTGCTGGGGTGTCGTTAAACATTCATTCATTCATTTATACGTTGTGGAAGAAACTTGGACTATTGGGGAGAAATCCTGTCCAGAGTTCACCATAAAAGGCTAGACATTCAGTCGCAAATCATTGCCACACTGTGCAGCCTTCATAAGTCCAAAATTCAGAAAAA
>NW_024536517.1:0-9780 GCF_016097555.1 Gigantopelta aegis | reverse complement strand
GGTTTTCGCCCGAATTAGGAGAAAATGCCCGAATCTGGATAAAAAAGGTTTATTTATACAAGCATTACTACCAAACAGCTGTATAGAGTTACACACGAATCACAACTAATTTTACGTGTAGAATCATTGAAATACATGGTAGAAAGGTCTCAAGCACATTTTGCCCGAATATATCTATCGTTTTTGCTCGAACTTGAGTATTTGCTCCATCTGCCCCCTGTCTCGTACACTTATGCATATATGTTATACAAAATAAACTATCTAATTTAATTATTCAGCCTATGTAGGAAATCCAATATGATAATGATATGGGTTTCTAACACCGATTTATTTTAATTAAATAAACACAATGACAATATTATAGTCAAATGTATACATGTATAAGTTAGCCAGCTTTTTGATACTACTTTTTACTGCATGGCTAAATATTTATTCTTTGAAATTTGTGTATGTTTTTGTATTGCCTCATCCATTCATTGACTATATAATCTACTTTCTCAACATTCTTCCTTTCAATTCGCCCTTGTGATTTCTTTCTCTTCTGTTATTATTATTTTTTTACCATTTTATCACATTTCTGGTGGATTATCAGGCTGAAAATTAATTTTGTGGAATCTGCTTGTGGAATGGGAAGTAATCTCTTTGTGACATGCTAGTTTTAGACGGCTTGTACTGATATAGACTTTACTGCATCATTTTGTGCGAGTGAGACGTAGCCCAGTGGTAAAGCACTCACTTGATGCACAGTCGGATTGGGATCGATCTCCGTCAGTGGGTCCATTGGGCTATTTCTCACTCCAGCCAGTGCACCACGAATGGTACATCAAAGGCCGTGATATGTGCTCACCTGTCTATGGGATGAGCATATAAACGATTCTCTAATCGAATCGAGTAGCCCATAAAGTGGCGACAGCAGGTTTCCTCCCTCAATATCTGTGTGGTCCTTAACCATATGTCCGACGCCATATAACCGTAAATGAAATGTGTTAAATGCGTTGTTAAATAAAACATTTCCTTCCTCCCTTCCTTCTTCCTTCCATCATTTTATATTAATTTAGACTAATCTTGATTCACTCTTTCTTTGTTCATTCATTTTCCTAATATCTAATTTAATAGTTGTTGTCTTAAATGTAATGGCGACATAGCTGACACTAATTTCTTAATCTGAATAGTTGTAATTTAAGATGGAAAGCAAATACTGCTTGTGAAATTGATTACCACAAAGCTTATTGTGTGTTTTGAGTGACAGTTGTCTCTTGCTGTCTGTTAATTTCATATGTTGACTTTTCATCTACATCAGCCATGAAGATCCTGTGCACATTTGGATTTTCTAAACTAGTCTGGGAGTTTCATTCCTTTAACAGGTGGTACAAGAGGGATGAAACATGTTACGAATCTTCTAGGGGACGAGCTACTGGTAGTGGATCATGGAAGCAATCACTGCTTTGCCAAAAACGTCCTTTTGATGATACGATTTTGATTATGTTAGACAATTTTGTCTTTCAGGTTTACAAGGCTCAGTTGTGAATCTCAATATATGGCTGTTTTGTGTCCCTTTTATGCCCCACGAGTTAACTAATCTAACATTAAGTTCAGCATGACATTCTTCATTTAATAATATTATATTTTATCCTATAACTTACCCATGATATCCATGTCATAAACCCATGTGATAATTTACTTTATTAACCCGGTTAATAATGGTATGCATTTATGCAAGGTCTCTGGGTAATGTGTTGCTGTGAATGGGTAATTTGCTTACAAGCCAACAAGACCCGTGTACCTGAGCGTAACGTTTTCAAAGATTTGTTTAAAATGAGTGATGTCAAACTAATCTGTGCTAATCGTGATGACGTCATATTGTCGATGGCGGCGACTTTAGTACTGTGCTTTACTAAAATATTTTTAATTAAAATGTTATTTTAGAAGTGTTATAGGATAAATAGAATTCGCTACTCGTGTTTTTTTTAATATGTAAAATATCAACCTAGTCTAGTTAATCGGCAGAGCCTCGACAAATACCGATATTTTCCATATTAAAAAATACTCGTGACGAATCCTCTAAATATAAACATTTACAGTTTTAAGTTTTGTTTTTGTTTTCTTTTTGCAGACATGGTCATCAAACATGTTCAGATAATGGGCGCCAGTACTTGCCTGCGTCTCTTCGTCAACCAGACAGGCTCCACGTCAATCAGATCAGTTGGACTGTACTGTGACAACGCTCTGTACATTACCCTATTGAACCAACACACGCTAGAAGTAGCCAACTCAACGACGAACAATCGAGTCACTGTTGATGTTAAAACCACGAAGAAAATTGTGCTACTGCTTACTAACGTCACGAGTAAAACATCATCAGGCAACTCAATATATGTGAACGTTGCTTCTGGCACTGTTGGTGATATTAACGTGACCATGTTGTCTTCAAACTATTCCAACAGCAATGGCTGGGTGTGGCATTTTAGGTCGTATTACAGCTATGTTAGTCTTACTATAGATCATAGCTCAATAACTTCAAAGTTTGGAATTTATCTAAATGCAGTCTCACCCAAAGTCGACATCCAAGTATCAAATGTAACTACTAACTATCAAGCATTTAACATTCTCTTTAGAAGCAGTACGAACTCAAAACATCAAAACTTCGAAACAGTTGTGATAAATAAATGCAACATTGAAGTCAAAGTGTCTCATGTTTTGGTATTAGAATCTAAATATTCACGACAGAACCACAGCCTCGTGGTAAGCAACAATCACATATATGGACATAGGTACAATCCGATGTTCGACATCCAGACATACTATGCACTTTGGAATATTACCTTCAGAGGAAACACTTTTACTCAGACCAAGACTGGTTGGTATTTGATTTTCAGAGGAAAATGTGAAGTCTTCAATATATCGCAGAACACCTTCAATAACACCAATAAAGCAGTGTCAGTGCAAGTTCAAAACAGTCCCAATGCCAAAATATTGGTTCAAAATAACAATATTGCTGGAAGAATGGAGTTTTCATCGACAGTAGATCTTGTAACACAGATGTTGTTTGAACGCAATATTCTTCATAATGGTAACATTGTTCTTAACACACCAGACATTCTCTTAAGAGAAAACATATTTGAAAATATTACCAATACCTATGTAATCAGTTTTGAGAAGTCTAGATACGGCACTCAGTTGATAAATGCCAGCTACAATTTCTGGGATACAACCGATGTTAAAGCTATTCGACGAATGATCTATGATTCTTCGTATTCTCCTGATCTGCCAACCATATCGATCGTTCCATTCTACGAGTTCAGAAATCTGTCCAGCCCTATATACCCTACCTCGACCTTCCTGTCACCAGACAGAACGATTGGAGGATATGTGGCTGGCCACGTGGTGTTGACAGCAAATAACAGTCCGTACAGAGTTGTGTCTAACATCGTGGTGCCCAAACAAGAGAGTCTCACTATAGAAGCTGGTGTTAAATTACTATTTCAAAAGGGTTTAACGATGACAATTCAAGGTAGGAATACACTGTGTAGTAAACGTTCTAATATAACATTATGTAAAGCTGTGCTTCAGCCAGGCATACAGCTCTAATAAAGGTAAATATGACGTGCACATTTTGGCAACGCTAAGGGATGTCTGGGCAAAAAACGTATAATAGGAATTGTATGTATATATAGAGAGAGCATAATACATTATTTTTATTCCTAATATATGATATTGACGATACCGAAATACACGAGGGTAATAATCTCTTTATCATATAATCTCAAGCTTAATACAACTTGTTTTTGTTAACTGTACACGGAACTTTAATTCCAGTCCGCCATTACTAGATATTCAAATGACGTAAGAATATCTGGCGCGCTTTCTTTTTGAATGGAAATGACGTCAAACTTGAATGACGTCATTTTAGATGGCCTTACATCAAATAAACAAGTGCATAACGTTTCTTGTTTTTTAAATGATGGATAGGTTTCAGTGTAAAATTGCCATTGAAATGTTTTTATTTGATGACTATGAATGCATACGTCAATTATGGAGTGTCACCCAAGTACCTTTGCTTAAATGTCAATAAACTTAGAACCGTGACCTCAATTAATTTACATCTAATTTGTAAAATTATCAAATTCTTAAAGTATGTGATCTGAAAAATATCACATACTTTGATTGCACTGAAAAGGTAAGATAGTATACGAATATAAATGACAAATCCATACATACATACATTAAAACGTGTGTCTAATCAAGTAAAAGGCAGAATTGGAAAGATATAGTCAAACCTGTTCTTCCGGTCATCTGTGTTAAGAGGCCACATTTGTATTCTCCCTTATATCTAATATAGTATAAAGTGGCCTGTATTGAGGAGCCTTAACAAGTCTCTTTTTGATACTCCCTTCGATGGCTGTTTAACACACAATACTGTATTTTGACATAGTCATAACTGCTTCCATTATTAAGCATGTGCAGAGATGTGGTCTTGATCACTAATGACAGTTTTATCGTTCAGATTTACTATACATATTCAGAGACGTTTTGATGTAAAATCGGTTCAGCTGGGCAAAGTCTCAAATGACATTGAATTCACTTCATAGGTTTTGGGATTTACCACAACGACTGACAAAGCCAGGATATGAACTGTTTTGTATTACAGTTTTATTTAAGCAAATAAAGAGTAAGACATAGTAAATGTTTTTTATCTTTTCTTGGTTTGGTGAAAACAAGGTTATTGAAAATATATTATCTATGATAATCTTCTAATATTTTTGTGGTTTCATTAAATTCCAATGTTTTACCAAAACATTTTCTTTTCATGTTTATATGTTTGTATATACTTTCTTTACCTTGGCGGTGTTCATTATAAATATTCAGTCGTATATTTACATACATACATAATTGGTGTTCATTATAAATATTCAGTCGTATATTTACATACATACATAATTAGTGTTCATTATAAATATTCAGTCGTATATGGGTCATTCCACAGAAAAGGTGAAAAATTCAGATTTTGTTTTTCTTAAAAATGAAACAACTTCAATATATTTTTTATTTGCTGTACTGTATTCTATATATATTTCTGCACATGAAATGATGGTTTGGCACGCTAATAGCCATTTCAGTTTGTATGTGTGTTTTTTAAAACTGTCACAGGTAAGAAATAGTGTCCACTAAGTTATGGACAACAGCAATATCAAACATTGCATTAAACATACACAAGGGACATTTTGTATGGTACTATGATTTAGGCAAGCTGTTCCTTTCTATGAATTAACGTCACTTTGTTACAAGATAAGGTTATATTTTATGTAATCACCTAAATGTTTAGTCTTATAATATATTTTCTTACACACTATCATTTATAATTTGAAAAATATTTCCTATATGTTGCGAGAAGTAGTTTTGCTATATATCAACCAGCACATCCTTCTACCGCCCTTGTAAATATATGCTAATATCATTAACAACATACATTTTAATTTTTACAAATACATTTGTTCATGAAAGTAACCTAGTGGACATGCAGTAACATAGTAGACCAGGTTTAACTTCCACTAAGTTACTTATAATAACCATCCAATGAAAGAACCGACTTACAGTAAAAACTCTGATTATCTATATTTAATGATCAGAATAGACTGATACAGTAATAAGAATGAGTAACAAGGTCATATGTCTAATAGAGATAAATAATTATTTTACTGATGTGAGGTCATCATCAGATTAAATGATTCAATCGAAATTGACAATAAATAACATTTAAAATCCTAACTGTTACACATTTAATTCAAGTGAGTAAATGAATGATTAAAGACACCTCAGCATGAATATCATAATATTGGATGTTTTGGGGTTGTTTTTTTAACAGAATAAAAACAAATAAAAAACATATTGTAATTTTTTTTTATTTATAACATGAATATCTCATCCAGTTTCCCTTATTTTTTTAATCGAGAAAACAGGTCACTTCCTTGTTCTATTTTTAAAACGATCACCGAACTGGGTCATTGGGCTTCTCGCCCATCCAGCTAAAAATAGTTCCAATTGATCTTGGTCTTCCGTGATGATGTATTTTTATGAGGTTTATGGAAGGATAACGCTTGGTTTTTTAGTGACATCAGCCAATCAGAATACAGTAAATCGTATAAATTCGGAAAGTTTGTAATTATACTAGTATACAATCCAAAGTTTATTATTGCACTTTCCCCCCTGTTTTTTCAATGTTGAAATAGACCAACAAGTTCGCCTATTGCATAAATAGTCTCGTCCGATATTTTTTGAATTTGTATGCTCCCAAATAACGCTATAAAAGGCGAAGTGTAATTGGTCGATATTTAAATTGTTATTTATAGATGAAATGTCACCTGGACATGAGAGTACACGCAATGCTGTTAGATCTACTGGCTAGACCCAGTAGAGCTAATTTTAATCAGATTGTAGTTTGAGGTACAAGAATGATCAGGAGTGGACACATCAATAGCGACACACAGGGTTATATACACAAGAAGTGACATCAACAGTCAATTCAATGTTGATTGAGCTATTTGTGCTGTAGTTTGAGTAAGAGTAATGTTAGCCAATATTTCATAATTAACGTGACTCTACAGAAGTCAGAATATAAGAACTCTGCAGAAGGAATGTATTTACATTTGTACACGTCAGCTATTGAACAAACATAACTGGCATCCTGCATCCCTGGTCAGAATATAAGAACTCTGCAGAAGGAATGTATTTACATTTGCACATGTCAGCTATTGAACAAACATAACTGGCATCCTGCATCCCTGGTCAGAATATAAGAACTCTGCAGAAGGAATGTATTTACATTTGCACATGTCAGCTATTGAACAAACATAACTGGCATCCTGCATCCCTGGTCAGAATTCAGTGTGTGTGTGTGGGGGGGGGGGGGGGGGGGGGAGAGAGATTTTTGTGTTTGTTAAATTTTTTTATTTATTATTATTTACTTCGGTGATACTTTCATGTGCCAGGTAGAGAACACATTCATTAGGATATATACTGCTAAATCAAATTGAAAAGATGCCATTAGTAATAAACATAAGTGTATACAGCAGCTATATGTATGACCATTATTTTAATCAACATATTACCACAAAATTGAAATCTTAATACAGTGCACATCATAACACCTGACCCTTAAAATGATTTATATATCGGGACACATCTCTGACTTCCGACTATCCTAGTTCCACATAAAAGAAAAGTTAATCCTAATTTTACTGGCACTCTACAAATGTTATAAACATAGTATATAGTAATTAACTGGTACACTGGTAGTAGTTAAATCTACCAGTGTTTATTAAAATAACTGAAAACAAGTATGTGTCCATCAGTAAGTATTAGTATAAATCAATGTGATGACAGCTGTGATGTGTTTTATACTGGTAACTGATATACTGACAGTGTGGCCACTAAGTTACTCTGTTGTCCGCTATGTTATTAAAGTGTCACAAATTTACAGTAAAGCCAATATTCTAGGACTACAGTTTAAATAGGTAAACTATTATTCAGTATACACATGTATGAAATGTATTAACATTTTAGCATTAACTACATGTACTGATGGCATTTCTACCTGTTTGTCTACTAGGTTACCAACACTTGTCTACTAAGTTACTTTGTTGAAGGTAACTTAGCAGAAGGTAACTTAGCAGACGGTAACATAGTGGACATTTTCTTAAATGTCTCATCCTATGACCTTGCTAGTCTGACGTTTCACCACTCAGGCTTTTGTTTTCGGCTTTGGTATACTTAACCTACTTTGTGGTATAATGGTCAAACTCATTCAGTATATTGGTGGATTACTACATTAGTAACCTTGCAGACACATAATAAAGGTACGACTGACTCACGTTTCCAAAATTGAAAATAAATTAGAAATATGTCACATCTGATCAAAACCATGCTTCTCATTACTGATAGGGATTGCAGTGCCATCTGGTGAGTATTTAAAAACATTCCATATGTATATCTCAGTGACTGTACTTGTCTAAAATAAAATAATAACATAGTGGACATAATAAATAGGGACACAAAGAAAATCCTAAATAATTTCTATAGTTTCAACAACTGTGTCATTTATAAAATTGATTTCAACACTGGACACTAATCAAAATAAAATGATTTTGAATAAAAAATAATACCTGTATAATTGGTTCAGACAGCAGAGTGTATGTATAGACTTACTGTTTGGGACAGTAACTTAGCGGACAAATTTGACAAAATTTGGTTTTTGACTATCAGTTTCAGTGAAATAATTATAATTGAGATGATGAATATTGATGTTCTTGCTAAAGCATGATCCCCAATATATATTTTCATATAAAAGATAAAGGTGAAGTAATTTTTTACTGAATAAATGGATGGGGACAAAATCATCCCTGGTTTTTTACCTTTTCTGTGGAATAACCCATATATAGAATACTATACGATTTTTCGCTAGATATAATTTTTACGAAACGAGTGAACTTCCCAAGGTATCTGACCGAACGAAAGTGGGGTCAGATACTACGGGAAGTTCACGAGTTTCGTAAAAATGATGTCTAGCGAAAACGAGTGTGGTATTTTATTTATTACCTACCTTTAAACAATTGAATATTTGTCATAAAAAATAGAAATTCCTGCATTTCGAATATGTAAACATTTTACACTGTGGCGGAATGATATCACAAGACTGTGCACTACGGTATGTTCCAAAGGTCGCCGCTTAACAAAATAGTTTGTTCTACTTCCGGTTTTTTTTTTTTTAATTCATATTTCGTCCCCAAACCAGTTCGCTACCTGTCTGGTCGTCCCAGTTTTACATATATACATGTATATTTTTATTACAGAAAAAAATGGCACAAATGGTGTGCGTGATGGTTATGAAATATGTTTTAAATTACATGCATTTTAAAATTTGGTAGGCATGTGTAGTTTATGTGCACGTGATTTTAGTTTTTTTTATTTCTTTGTTTGTTCTTTGTGGTGGAAGGGTTTGTGGTTGTTATTTTTGTTTTACCCCTGACGATTTGGGCGGTTCATGAAAGGAAATAAAAGCACAGACTTATTTTATTTTAGAACACTGGATTACGTCTTAATTCATTCTTCAACAATATCTACTTCAATGTGGACTCGCAAATTGTGTATTGTGATTTAGAACAATTTAATTGCATTGACCAGACGTTGAACTCCCAGTATTCAGTGACGCATCATGGGGGCAAATAAGTATTGGGGAAGACGGGTATTACACGTGGGGCGAACTGAAAAAATTGGGGGCGAACTGTTCTGGGGAGAAGTGACTTGGGGCGGAACATTTGGTACCACTTTAATCTAGGTCAACACATGTTTGAACGGACGACAATACGAATATTAACTAGAAGTATTTAATTAATTAACATATAATTCAAACGATGATATGTGTGTAAATACAAAATTCAGTTTTTATAACTCTGAACATTTCTTCTGATAAATTTAGTCAAGTTTTTGACGCTTTTGCGAAGGCTGGGAAATGTGGACAGGCCCTAAATTTAGTCAAGTTTTTGACGCTTTGGCGAACTTGGTGAAGGCTGGGAAGTGTGGACGACTCCAGTGCTCATGTTTATGTTGATAGTTGAGCCATATATTGGCGCCGACAAAATGGAGCCAAGGCTTAGGAAGTTACATCCAGTTTGTCTACATTGAGTAGAGGTGAAATTAAAACTCTGCATAGCAGGACGGATGGAAGGCACGGCGAGGTAACCAGGTGCGGCTGATGAAATTATGCTGCTAAGTTGCCTGTGTTGC
>NW_024536516.1:0-7437 GCF_016097555.1 Gigantopelta aegis | reverse complement strand
CACTCAACCGACTGAGCTCAACCCCGTCCACGTCCAGCCACAATAGAGAATTTGCAAAAGATGAAGACGTAATTGATGATGAAAGTTAGAATGTTGATCGCTCGACATAATAAATCAATAGCTCGAGATAATATTTCCAGTAGCAGCAAGGGATCTTTTGTATGCACCATATATATATATATATATATATATATATATATATATATATATATATATATATATATATATATATATATATTGCAGCTGAGCAGTCGCCTAACCCGGCCCGTGTGTATTAATATGCGATACGGCGGCCGCATAAATAGTCTCGCCAGATAATTTTAGAATTTGTATGTTCCCAAATAACGTTATAAAAGGCGAAGTGTGATTGGCCGATATTTAAATTATTATTTACAGACGAAATGTCATCTGGACATGGGAGTCCACTCAATGCTGTTAGATCTACTAGTAGACCAGTAGAGCTAATTTAAATCAGATTGTTAATTACATAGTTTTTAATCTGTATTTCGTATAGTTTTGTTTCAATATTTGATTCCAGAGTAGATCGAATACTCGGTCTATCGTTCTCTTTAAAAAAAAAGTAGGGGACTGGAACAGAGATCAGAAATGAGCTTTCGAAAATGACTGCCTAGGAAAGAACGCTCATGCTTGCAGAACCTAACATCCAAATACAACCGAAAATGTGCACGTGCAACACGCAGCAGTCCCGTAGGGAGTCATTCGCAATTTTGACACTTCACAGAGTGGGCGATATATCTGTTCGAGTGATTGCTACTGTTAATTTTTCTGAATCTCATAATCAAATAACCTTTGTTCTTTGGATGGTATGCATTGGTTATGCAACAAATAACAACAGACCCAAACTGTTGATGTTCGACCCCGTTCAACTCCACGAGTCCAGGATCGATTCATCAGAACTCAGTTTCTACGAAATCAAGCTCACAGTTGCCCTAGGCTACTGGGGTCCGAGTGACGGGGTCAGACGACTAGAAATTGTCTACATGCAGCTCATCCGCATGCTCGGCGACCACGTATTGTACCACCGTTAAACAGGCGCCAATGGTGTACACAGCGTGGAAACTGGGGGAAGCGTTGATGGTCTCGCGTAATGTTTTCTAACGAGTCCAGATTCACTCTCGACTTCTTGGATAGGCGTGGTCGCGTTTGGCGACGTCGAAATGAATGCCAAGCAAACGTCAACCTCAGACCACATGACAGATTTGGTACTGGTTCAGTTATGATGTTGGATGGCATCACTATAACTGACAGAACACCACTCCATATTGTTCAGGGGAAGGTCACTGGTCAGTACTACCGGGATAACATACTGGCACCTATTGTTGCCCCGTTTGCTCGCCGTGCTGGTCGACAGTTTGTGTTTTAAGATGGCAATTATCGAGCCCACCGTGCACATATCGTAAATGACTACCTTCAGCGGCAAAACGTTACCGGAATGCCATCGCCAACAATGATCCCTGACCTTTCCCCCATAGAGCATATCTGGGATATGATCGGGAGACGTGTACGGCGACGTCAATGGCCGCCGGCTACTTTAACTGAACTTGTCCAGGCGCCGCAAGAGGAGTTGGATAAACTTTCTCAAATTAGGAGGTTGACACGTAGCATGCCACGTCGAATAAATGAATGTTTGACGAATCTTGGGGTATTACCCATTATTGATCAAGCGACGTCAACGTTCATTTTTCAAATGTCATCCCTATTTTGTTTCAAGGTCGTTTGCAGCGATACAATCTGCTGCCAACATGAACTGTTGGTTGTCATTTCTTCCACATTCTTTTATTATCATGCATCTATACATAGACAGTGATACCTTTTGATACTTCTTTAATTGGCTGTTATTTCCTACATTCCCCTACTTTGTTTTGAACAGTATATTGATATTCAGGGTAGACAACTCTATTCTCTATTCAGCACATACATTGAAGCATGATACAGAGATAGTCGTCTGTTCAGTGATGTCCATTCTTTCAATTAATCTACATTATAAATCGTGTTTAATTATTGTTAATCGGTTAGATGATTCAAAATACTCGCCATTTAGGACCGATATCTCGTTGTCTGTTTATTTACCATTCGCAGCGCCACACATACCGTGAATACCAAAACTTTCATCAATAGGTTCTTAATATTGACCATCCTTTACTTAGATTTTATTGTTTAGATTATCCATTTCCGCACATTCGAAGTGTTTCTGGTCATCCTCATGTTTTAATATGACAAAATGCATTTTTCATATTTTTAAAAACGCACGTGTGTCTGAGAAGTAACAGTTATGGAGTCAGTTTTAGTTTATTTTAGAGGGTATTTCACCATTTCAAAGTCACAGACTTATGTTTCACTCAATTGTAACTTTATCCAAATGTGTTAATTTACAGGTTTGTAGATTAACTAAACTTAGTTATAATTTTCACGGGTTGAAACTAGGGTCTGTCCCTTTTACGTGCGCATATACCACGAAGGTTTCGGACACGCCTGTTTATTCTGTTTATGTTTTGTAGTTTCGCCTTGCTTCCGTACTTTGGAAGCGCCATTAATTAAAGTAAGCGACTGAGACAAACCAGTGTGTGGTCATTTAATTATTTATACGTTTTGCATCGCTGGCATTCTCGTCCCGGTTGGAATAAATAAGTCTTTTTGTTCTTATTTACAGAATCTAAAGCCCCGGTCACACTGTCAAGGATTGTCTGGCCGGATCCACGACAGATGAAAACCTCACAGATGACCCCAGATAGTGGTCGATCCGCGGTCCCCTACGGATGCACCAAGGTTTAACTACGGTTTTCAACGGATAAACCAAGGATTATTAAGGATAGGGGTTAGTTGACAACAGGGAGCGCTACGGGTCGTTACGGATCGCTAAGGATCGGTGCAGTTTAGTACGGACCACAACGGATTGTCACGAATGATGCCAGGTCGTATCCGTGGCTAACCCGGCGTCCTGATCCTTGACAGTGTGACCAGGGCTTAATTAAAATTAGCTCCACTGGTAACTATTACCTGTGGACCTAATGATGATGATGATGATAACTAGTTTAACGTGCCTATATACCACTAGGGTTTCGAACACGCCCATCCCGAGTCTGACCTCCGATAAGATCGGTGGCCGGACTCGGGATATGTGTGTGTGTGTGTGTGGGGGGGGGGGGGGGGGGGGGGGGGGTGTTGAAAATGGGCAGAATTTTGAAAATAGCAATTAGTAAAAAGTTAATAGAATTTAAAAAAAAGAAGTTACAAGCCAAAAATAAAAAGAACTGACTGCTCGGCCGAATATTTATATAATTTGGAGCATTTTAGAAGGACAGTCCAAAAATAAATAAGAGAAAGAAGAGAGGATCGGACTATTTAATAATATTAAAAAGAAAGAATTAATTTCGACATAAAATTTTGAACGAAAGTCTAAATGTTTAAAGTCCGATATATATGTCCACGTGAGTGGCCTTGTCAAAGCCGTAGGAGGTTGGTCTACGGCGAACCGATGAGCGGAGAGCCGGTGTCGCGAAATATATTCGCCCCCCTAGAAAATCGCCGGCCGGCGGATTTATTTCTCGCCCCCCTCCAAATATTTTCGCCCCCCCCCCCCTATATAATGTGTTATATATAGGACGATGATCTATTTCTACCATAGTCCATACGCATACAAATTATGTGCTGTCTTTAATAGTCATCGAAAAAAGAGAGAAATATCCTTATTTATTACATATCCATTCAGTCTTAGTATAGTAATAAAGACCATTGCGATCCGTGCAATTAAAAAATCTTTTATTGAACACATGTCCAATAAAAGCCTGAACTATTTTGGGGGGAATCCCCCATATTATTGTTTGAGAGTTAGCTCCCTTGAATGTTTATTATTATTTTATTATTTTATTAATTTTAAAATAAATAAATAAACTAAAGAAGGTATGTAATAAATACAGAACTTCACATACGTTTTTTTCGTTCCTATTTATTGCACTTGTTTATTGTGCGCAAGAATATATACCACTCGACCGCTACGCGGTCTCGTGCTATATATTATTCTTGCGCACAATAAACTCGTGCAATAAATAGGAACGAAAAAAAACGTATGTGAAGTTCTGTGTATATATTACACTTTTTGGAAACAGTTCTCAAGCGAATTACTCTCTAATTATACAACATTACATTAGAAGAATACCCTCTATTTTACCTTTAGTTTACACTGTCTATGTTTATAATTAATTTCTATCTATAGTATAGAGACTATAGACGATATTTTATTTCTTTATTTCATTTCAATTCAAATGCATAATTAATAGGCTACATTATTCCAGTAACTGAAGTTGGATGTGTGCGTGTGTATGTGCGTGTGTTTATCTTTGCGAGGGTCTGTATCATATGTGTATATGTATGTATATGTGCGTGTGTGTGTCTATGTATGTGTGTGTGCGCGTGTGTGGCATGCTCACGTGTATAAAACATAACAGTGATATAAATATGTTCAACAATAATTTACCTGAATATTGTTCATTAAATGACAGAATAACTAAAAATGAGTAAGGGGCGAATATTTTATGGGGGTGATTCTATTTCGTGGGTCGGACACCGGCAAAGGCGGGGATGAAGTGCTTCCATCTCTGTTCGGCGAAGATGGTTATGACACTCCGGTAGTCGTTGCCAAAAAGGGCCTTGACGATCCTGTGGATGGTGTGGCTATCCATCTCTCTAACCAGGACCGCTTGTCGGTAGACTCCTTCTCGGCGCTGAGTTAGTACCAACCCCGTCTTGCCGGCTGTAGATTTGATGGTGTGTAGCTCGTAAGCGATTCCATCAGGCAGTTGTTTCAGTTCCCATCAGTGATGCCGGATCCGAGGTGTCCCCCTGCACGAACTTCAGGAAGCCGGACCTGATTTTCCCGATCTGAACTTTCCAGACGGCTTCTGAGTCGGAGGAGGACGATGGTTGTGAAGGTGGTGGCCGGGCCTTTTCAGGTTGGTCGCTCGGCTGAGCGACGGCCTTCCTCTTTCTAACGGCGGCTGATCGGGCCGGTGGCTTGACGACTGGCAGTACAGGGGATACCGGCCAGTTCTGTCTGGGCTACGTAGTGGTCGGCGATGGAGGGCCTTTACGGGGCGTCTCACACACCGCGGTGTTGAGGCTGTCCCTCTCGGTGGTCGACGGTTCCGGCGTAGCAGGTTTCCTCGACTCAGGCTGGGCTGGCGGCGGCGCCGTAGAAGGGACCGCCGTGGGCGGTTGAGCCGCCAGTTTTGGTCCCCCCCCCCCCCCCCCCCGTGCCGTTCCTGGTGCGCTTTTCCTCTTCCTCCATCTCCCCCTCTTCTTCTGTACGATCGCGTCGCCGTACACCAAAGTCACGGAAGCCCGTGACCCGGTGTAAGTGACGCGATATTCAAGTAGCTACCCGTAACTCAGTAAGAGTCTCCCCCAGGTGTGGGGGGTGGGGGGGGGGGGGGGGGGGGGGTTAACTCGAGAGTACATGGCGACACGTCTGTCCTCATCGCAAGTTAGCTTGGAAGTGACGTGTGGACCTAATAACAGCCCGTTGAAGCTCATGTCCAGTTGATCTTTCATTCAAACAATCAAAACCTTACTTGCAGAATCATGCCAGTGACGTGAAAACAATTTGAAAACTTTCGGAATTATGCCGAGTGTATACGAAATGATTCGGGTGAATTACGAAGTATGCCGGAAACTAATTCCAATATAAACTTTTAATGTTGAACTTTCGTTTCAAGACAGAAAAAACGTGATATTATAGCCATGAAATATATTTATTCTAGTACACAATTCAGAGTTTATTACCGCACTTTTGCCTCCGTGTTTTAAATGTTGAAATAGGCCAACAAGTTCGCCTATTGCTTAATCGGCAATCTAACTGAAAGAAATGTTTTATTTAACGACGCACTCAACTCATTTTATTTACGGTTATATGGCGTCAGACATATGGTTAAGGACCACACAGATTTTGAGAGGAAACCCGCTGTCGCCACTTCATGGGCTACTCTTTCCGATTAGCAGCAATGGATCTTTTATTTGCGTTTCCCACAGGCAGGATAGCACAAACCATGGCCTTTGTTGAACCAGTTATGGATCACTGGTCGGTGCAAGTGGTTTACACCTACCCATTGAGCCTTGCGGAGCACTCACTCTGGGAGTCGGTATCTGGATCAATCTAACTGAACCACGGCCGTATGTAAACGTGATGTAAATTGGTTATGATTATGGATCGCTGCACATTTGCACAAGGCTACTGAGGCCGAGTGACGGGTCAGACGACTAGAAATTGTCTACATGCAGCTCATCTGCATGTTCGGCCACCACGTATTGTGCCACCATTAAACAGGCGCCAATGGTGTACACAGCGTGGAAACTGGGGGAATCGTCGATGGTCTCGCGTAATGTTTTCTGACGAGTCCAGATTCACTTTCGACTTCTTGGATAGGCGTGGTCGCATTTGGCGACGTCGAAATGAACGCCAAGCAAACGTCAACCTCAGGCCGCATGACAGATTTGATGGTGGTTCAGTTATGATGTGGGATGACATCGCTGTCACTGACAGAACACTACTCCATATTGTTCAGGGGAAGGTCACTGGTCAGTACTACCGGGATAACATACTGGCACCTGTTGTTGTCCCGTTTGCTCGCCGTGCTGGTCGACGGTTTGTGTTTTAAGATGGCAATGATGAGCCCATCGTGCACATATCGTAAATGACTACCTTCAGCAGCAAAACATTACCGGAATGCCATCGCCAGCAATGAGCCCTGACCTTTCCCCCATAGAGCATATCTGGGACATGATCGGGAGACGTGTACGGCGACGTCAATGGCCGCCGGCTACTTTAACTGAACTTGTCCTGGCGCTGCATGAGGAGTTGGATAAACTTTCTCAAATTAGGAGGTTGATACGTAGCATGCCACGTTGTATAAACGAATGATTTGCAGCCATACAATCTACTGCCAACATGAACTGTTGGTTGCCATTTCTTCCCAATTCCTTCATTATTATCATGCATCTATTCCTAGACAGAGATACCTCTTGATATGTCTTTAATTGGCTGTTATTTCCTACATTCCCCTGCTTTGTTTTGAAGAGTATATTTATATTCAGGGTAGACAACTCTATTATCTTTTCAGCACATACATTGAAGCATAATACAGTGATGGCCCACTTACATTCTGTTCAGTGCTGTCCATTCTTTCAATTAATTTATATTTTAAATCGTGTTTAATTATTGTTAATCGGTTAGATGATTCAAAACACTCGCTATTTATAGACGAGTTCTCGTTGCCGGTTTGTAACTATCATTCGCTGTGCTACACATAACTTTACTTATTACTGTAAAGAAAGAAAGAAAGAAATGTTTTATTTAACGACGCACTCAACACATTTTATTTACGGTTATATGACGTCAGACATATGGTTAAGGACCCGCTGTCG
>NW_024536515.1:0-6440 GCF_016097555.1 Gigantopelta aegis | reverse complement strand
TTCTGAATGTATTTAATTGGTTCAGAAATCAGTTTTTTGCTGGGTTTACTTGTCAAGTTTATGCAGAAAAGGTGGCCAAAAAGGTTAAACCTTTGGCTTGTAATACTATGGCAGAAAATCCATAATGATATTCAGTGGTCATACTCAAACATCCTTCAATCAAGAAATACTACACTGAGGTATCCCAGACCACTGGCACATGAACTACACTTGTTAAACAGTTATCACTGGAAACTGCATTAAATAAATATGCGTGGCAAGTACCTATTAAGGTAGACTGATTTATATCAGCATTTGTGACAAAAATCTTCATTTTGCAAAGGTTGTCGCCTCACACAAAAAAAATATTATGGTGTATACCTAAGTAATATCTGTAGGGCCATTATTCATATTAATATGCATTTATATGGACCCCTGTTTTGCCTTTTACAAAGTGGCCTACATGTCTAATACAGTTTAAATGAAGTAGATTAAAAGTAAACCCTACAGCAGTCAAAATTGAATATGAGGCCTATCATGTCTAATTTTTCCCTGAAATTAGTGTCGTAAACATTGTCTGCAAATCGGCCCCAAGTTTTGTGACTTTCACCATCCCTCTCTGACAATTCTAATAATGGATCAGAATTCAGTCACCATATCTTTACTAAGCCTCCACTTATCATTCTAAAATGCCAAAATTTTACAGCTTTTAGATTTTTTTGTTTTTCCAAAATTTAAATTTATAGTTTAATATTTAATTAAAAATGAAAGCAGTAAAATCTAATGATTGATTTTTTTTCCTTTCTAAATATTTCAAAATACTTTCCAAGACACAACAACTGTGCACAGATTAGAGAAACTGCTATGTAGAAGAAATTACAGAATTGATAAAGTAGCTGCTGAATTGTATCTCCAAGAAAGTTGCCCAAAAATTGATAAAGGCATGTGGTAGGTATTACATTTTGAAGTTGGTGTACGTCACTCAAGTTTACATATGCCTAAATCATTGGCCATGGCTGGGGAGGCACCGGTGGGTAGGGGGGGTTTGCGGGGGGGGGGGGAGGGGGGGGTGGAGGTTCTGTATACTCTTCAGTTTAAATGGTGACACTCTACCGGGTGGGGTTACTTTTTCGAGCATTGCGGTTAATATGTATACCTACACCTTGGAAGGGCATTAGTGTGGGGGGGGGGGGGGGGGGGGGGGGGCGGTGCGAACAGTTTTTAGGGGAAAAAAAGGGACTGATAGGCCTCAGATTACAGTTATCTTCCCATTCTGGGTTGTCCAAAATCCGGAAGTTTCACCGCGCAAGTAGTCTGCTGTTTGACTGTGATTTATTTCATGGCTGCATCCGGACAGCTATGAAGTGGCAACTGTTTGACTGAAGTGACAGGGGATAGCTAGAAGTAGTTTGTAACAGCATGTGTAACTTGTTGAACATTGAAGACTTGTTTGTGGTAATTCCAGGCCCATGCAAAAGTAGTGCTTTTTGTGTAAAATGGTGTGTAACACTCCGGCTGGTTTAGAGGGTGTGTCTGTTTAGAAACCAATATGCTGAGGAGAAAGAGCCTGGACAACAGGGGGTTGTCTTGTCTTTCAGAGGTGTGTGTCCCCCATGCAGGGCAAAGGATACATACAAAACTTCACGGGCGCCTGCTGAATATTAATAAAACTGGTATATAGCCACTAAGGCTATATAGAAAAAACATATAGCGAAACTTAATTGTGGTCTGAGAGCCTGATATAGTTCAAAACCACATTACAAAACCCACGGTTAAATGCTTGATTCTGATGAAAAGTATTATAACCAGAGACGGTGAAATTACACAGACTGATTATGGTGCATACCCAAAAGGAATATGAAAACTAAATTTATTTATTTTCTAAATATTTTATTAAATTAAAAAACATTTTTTTTGAATTTATTAGAAAATTAAAATTAAACATGTTTCAACTTTTAAATTTCAATATCCTCCAAAATAGCATAGCATAAAATGCACCTCTGATGTTATACAGGTTGTTGCAATATTTTTAAAACAGTTTTGAGCTAATAATTTGGTATTGGTAAAAAAGAGCCAAAAGTTGGATTTTTGTTAGTCAATATGAGATTTTGATTTGTTTTTACACATATTGAATTTTAAAGGAGTTTCTCAATTATTTGCAATTGGACAGAAGATCTAACTGTATAATGAATATATCACTACCTATAAATGTAATTAAAAAACACTTTAAATAAATCCGTATTATACCAGTTTTAACAAGATTAAGTACTCTAAATAATTACATTTCACAGCTACATTTATGTAAATTACACATTTCACAGTCATTTTCTTCAAAAATGGTCTTTTATCATTAGAAAATCTAATAGGGCTAATATTCTATGCCCTGCGTCTGAATGTATTTATTGTGGTCAGTAATCAGATGCTGGTATACTTGTCAAGTTTATTGCAGGAAAATGGTGCCAAAAAGGTTTAACATTTGGCGGACTTGTAATACATTATGGCCCAGAATAATCCATAATGCATATTCAGTGGTCATTACTACAAACATCAGGCGTCTTCAATCAAGAAGAAGAACTACCACTGCTGAGGTATCCCAGGACACTGGCACATGACTACACTTGTTAACAGTTATCACTGGAAAACTGAAAAAAATATGGTGCAAGTACCTCTTGTAGGAATTCTATATCAGCATTTTGTGACACCAAAATCTTCATTTTCAAAGTTGTCGTCAACACAAAAAAAATATTATGGTGGTAGAACTAAGTAATATCTGTAGGGCATATCATATTAATATGCATTTATATGGACTGTTTTGCCTTTTTGGAAGTTCAAAGTGGCTACATGTCTAATACAGTAAATGAAGTAGATAAAGTAAATACAGCAGGTCAAAATTGAATATGAGGGCTATCATGTCTAATTTTCCCTGAAATTAGTGTGTAAAACATTGTTGCAAATGGCCCCAATTTTTGTGACTTTCACCATCCCTCTGACACATTTCTAATAAGGATCATGAATTCAGTCACCATATCTTTACTAAGCCTCCACTTATCATATCTAAAATGCAAAATTTTACAGTTTTAGATTTTTTTGTTTTTCAAAAATTTAAATTTAAGTTTAATATTTAATTAAAAATGAAGTAAGTAAAATCTAATGATTGATTTTTTTCCTTTAAATTTTTCAAAATCTTTCCAAGACAACACTGTTGCAGATAGAACATATGTAGAAGAAAAAAAAACACAATAGCTGCTCATTGTATGAAGAAAATTCCAAAATTTGATAAAGTTATTACATTTTGAAGTTGGTGTCCCTCAAGTTTCCATTGCTAAAATTGGCCATGGCAAGGCACTGTGGTAGGTGTTTTAAACACAGCCTCTGTATACTCTCAGTTTAAAGGTGACATACCGATACTTACCGAGCATTGCTTTAATATGTATATCATTGGAATGCATTAGTGTGGGCCAGTTTTTAGGGGAAAAAATGGACTGATAGGCCTCAGATTACAGTTATCTTCCCATTTGGTTGTCCAAAATCCGGAAGTTTCACCGCGCAAGTAGTCTGCTGTTTGACTGTGATTATTCATGGCAGACAGCTATGAAGTGGCAACTGTTTGACTGAAGTGACAGGGGATAGCATGTAGTTTGTAAACATGTGTAACTTGTTGACATTGAAGACTTGTTTGTGGTAATTCCGGCCCATGCAAAAGTAGTGCTTTTTTGTGTAAAATGGTGTACTCCGGCCTGGTTTAGAGGGTGTGTCTGTTTAAACCAATATGCTGGGAGAAGAGCTGGACAACAGGGGTTGTCCTTTTCAGGGTGTGTGTCCCCCATGCAGGCAAAGGTACATACAAAACTTCACGGGCCTGCTGATATTAATAAAAATGTTATAGCCACTAAGGCTATATAGAAACATATAGCGAAATTAATTGTGGTCTGAGGCCTGATATAGTTCACACATTACACCGGTTAAATGCTTGATTCTGATGAAAGTATTATAACCAGAGAGGTGAAATTACAACCAGACTGATTGTGCATACCACAAGGAATATGAAAAACTAATTTATTTATTTTCTAAATATTTTATTAAATTAAAAAAATTTTTTTTTTTAATTTATTAAAAAATTAAAATTAAAAGTTTCAACTTTTAAATTTCAATATCCTCCAAAATAGCATAAAATGACCTCTGATGTTACTACAGGTTGTTGCAATATTTTTTAACAGTTTTGAGCTAATAATTTGGTAAAAAAGAGCAAAGTTGGATTTTGTTAGTCAATATTGAGATTTTGATTTTTTTTACATATTGAATTTTAAGAGTTTCTAAATTATTGCAATGGACAGAAGATCTAAATATAATGAATATATCACTACTAAATGTAATTAAACACTTTAAATAAATAGTATACAGTTTTTAACAAGATTAAGTACTCTAATAATACATTTCACCTACATTTATGTAAATTACACATTTCAGTCATTTTTCAGAAATGGTCTTTTATCCTTAGAAAATCTAATAGGCTAATATTCTATGCTGTCTGAATGTATTTATTGTTTTCAGTAATCAGATGCTGGTATACTTGTCAAGTTTATTGCAGAAAATGTGCCAAAAAGGTTAACATTTGGCTTGTAATACATATGGCAGAATAATCCATAATGCATATTCAGTGGTCATTACTACAAACATCCTTCCAATCAAGAAATACTACACTGAGGTATCCCAGACACTGGCACATGACTACACTGTTAACAGTTATCACTGGAAACTGAAAAATATGGTGCAAGTACCTCTTGGTAGGATTTATATCAGCATTTTGTGACAAAATCTTCATTTTCAAAGTTGTCGTCAACAAAAAAAAATATTATGGGTGTATACCTAAGTAATATCTGTAGGGCAGATTCATATTAATATGCATTTATATGGACTGTTTTGCCTTTTACAAGTGGCTACATGTCTAATACAGTAAATGAAGTAGATTAAGTAAATACAGCAGGTCAAAATTGAATATGAGGCCTATCATGTCTAATTTTCCCTGAAATTAGTGTGTAAACATTTGTTGCAAATGGCCCCAATTTTGTGACTTTCACCACCCTCTGACACATTTCTAATAATGGATCATGAATTCAGTCACCATATCTTTACTAAGCCTCCACTTATCATATCTAAAATGCAAAATTTTACAGTTTTAGATTTTTTTTTGTTTTTCAAAAATTTAAAATTTAAGTTTAATATTTAATTAAACATGAAGTAAAATCTAATGATTGATTTTTTTCCTTTAAATATTTCAAAATCTTTCCAAGACAACACTGTGCAGATAGAACATATGTAGAAGAAAAAAACATAGTGCTATGTATGAAGAAATTCCAAAATTGATAAAGTTATTACATTTTGAAGTTGGTGTCCCTCAAGTTTCCATTGCTAAAAATTGGCCATGGCAAGGCACTGTGGTAGGTGTTTTAACACAGCCTCTGGGAGGTTCACCGGGCCAAGAGTCTGACTGTTTGACTGTGATAATTTCATGGCAGTTTGCTAAACAAGTGGCAAACTGTTTGACTGAAGTAACACTTGCTGCAATGTAGTTGAAAAAGACTGTGTAACTTGTGTGACATATCAAAAAATGTTCCCGGTAATTCCAGCAAAAAAACAAAAAAAAGTAGGTGCTTTTTTGTGTTAAAAAAAAAAAAAAAAAAGTTTTAGGGGGGTTGTTAAACCTCCCGGCCTGGGTTATGGGGAGAAAGAGCTGGACAACAGGGGTTCCTTTTCGGGTGGGCCCCCATGCAGGCAAAGGTACATACAAAATTCAGGGCCTGCTGAATTAATAAAAATGTTTAGCCATAAGGCATATGGAAATTAGCGAAAATTAAATTGTGGTCTGAGGTGATATAGTCACACATTAAACCGGTTAAATGCTTGATTCTGTGAAAGTATTTAAAACCAAGGGTGAAAACACGAGATTGGCAACCACAAGGAAATGAAAAACAATTTATTTATTTTCAAATTTTTATTAAATTAAAAAACTTTTTTTTTTAATTTATTAAAAAATTAAAATTAAAATTTAAATTTAAATTTCATTCCTCCAAAATAGCAAAAATACCTTGATGTTTAAGGTTGTTGAATATTTTTTAAAGTTTGAGCAAATTTGGTAAAAAGAGCAAAAAGTTGGTTTTGTTAGTAAATATTGAGATTTTAATTTTTTTTACCATTTGAATTTTAATGAGGTTTCCAATTTGCAATTGGACAGAAATCTAAATAAATGAAATTCATACTAAAGTAATTAAACACTTTAAAAAATGTAACAGTTTTTAACAAGATTAAGTACTAATAATACATTTAACATTTAGTAAATTACACATTCATCATTTTTCAAAAAATGGTCTTTATCCTTAGAAAATCTAAAGGCTAATATCTATGCTTCTGAAGGATTTATTGTGTTCAGTAATAGATGCTGGTATACTTGTCAAGTTTATTCA
>NW_024536514.1:0-12668 GCF_016097555.1 Gigantopelta aegis | reverse complement strand
AACTCCCAGCAACTCTACTGAAAAGGTCCCTTGTTTTAAGCAGATCCCCTTCAGCATTTTTCAATGAAAACAAGGATAAATAAAAGTTACAGTCCTATGATATATTATTATAACAAAGATGATAATATATATTATACTTGTTCTACATATCCAATAACAGTACCAGGTGGAGATTGAACTTCATAGTCTGAAGACAACGAAAACCAACACCATGCTGCACACACGAACGGGGACGCTCAAGAATGGATCACTTCTTTTGATTGTTATCAATGATACTCATGGAAAAAGGACGAGAAAGGACACAGTTACTGACAGTAGACAACAGTTGGAATCTAAATAATTTCAATGATTGATAATTCATCTATATTGACTTAATAAATAAAAAATTCTTGCACCATTTCAACATACCATAGAATATATCTTATAGGATAATGTATATAATAATGATAATATGCTATAGAAACACATGAGTAGGGAAAACACAAGGAATGTATTGAGTATGCTTATAACATGCAATCATAAGTGATTTAAATGTTTATTCTATTGCGTTATTTATAAGATAAATTTGCAAACTATCATAATTATAATACCAAATACTTCTGGCTATTTGTATCTCCTATTATAGTAGTAAGTTAACTAAACATCCACTAGTCCCTAAATATAGTAACTTGACTCTATTTAGTAGTAAGTCATTACCAGCATCCCCCTAGTCTAAATATAGTAACTTGATCCTCTTCACACCTAACAAGATATTATTGCCCTTACACTAACCTTCAACTGCAAAGTATATTTGTTGTACCTAGAGAGTACGAATTTCGAGATTTGTTGTTCTGAGTTTCCCAAGCCATAAGAACTAAACGAAATAAAATGTCATCAAAATATACTAAAATATCACATATCTACGTTTCCAAAGCTCGATTTGTTGGTTAACAAGAAGCTGGTCAACTTGAGTTAAGTCTTCCAGACGCAGGAGGCAACCAGCAGGAGCTTCGGAGAGTTTGAGCAGTATCCACTGGATCTGAGCTATTAGTTAAAAAATAGTAGTAGTAGTTGCATTATATATAATAGTAGAATTAGTACGCGTGATAGCAGCTAATGTACACTTACATTTGCCTTGTGGTGGCCAGAAGGATTATCCAGGTCCTACACAATAACAAATACCAAGTACATATATAGTATAATGTTCACTATTTGACAGTATTGCCCTAAAATGGTTTTAGGTATATTGACAAAATGTAATAAACTGGTTAGCCATAAATGATAACAATTCTCTTCAAACTATATACATAAGAGTTCTATATTGAAAACAAATGCTTTAGAAGTGCAAGTCAAAGCAAACTAATGGATATTACATTAGTACACTTGGTACGGGTCATGATGAGGTGTTATTTAGTATAAATATAGTTAAGGTCATGTGGAGTGAAGCTAGTATTGAGGAATGCTCGAGTAAGTATCAGTAAAAGAGAGGACAGCTAAAGAAATTATAGCAATACAATACAGGACACCAATTAAGTTTTTTAAATTTGAAACTGTTCAAGCATTGAAACTCTGTTCCTGAACAGAGAACTTGATGTTACGGTTAAAGACTGCTTTTATATGTATTTGAATGTACATTCCAAGCTACTCGGCAAATAATTTTTGACAATGGTTGGGACAATAATCAGCATTTGTGATGAAGCCTTAGGCAGAACCACATATATTAATGTTGTTTGGGTTTACATCATTTTGGTTGGTCAGAATTGATTGACTAGTGACTATTGGGACTGAAGCACCCAGATCAGAAAATTAAACTTTAAAAATTTTAAATGGATATAATCACTATTGTAGGAAAAATTACATTTTAGACAATTAACAATTAGGTAGTGTCAATGTAGCTGTGACATTCCCTGTCCATATAGCGATAACTTATATCAAACAAACAAACAATTAATATTTTAATACAATAATGTACAACCCATATTATAGAAACAACGCAAAGGAAGAGATATGACTTCCTGAAATTTGTTAAAAATCTCAGGACTATATATTTCCAGTCCGGAAAAAGCCAATTTTTCTGAATGCAATAAGGGGTTTATGTGGATAGTATGCGGAATAAACTAGGAGTTCCATCAACCCATAAAATGAATACACTCACTGGTGTTGAATATATTATATATCGACAAAATTTTTGAACTTTGCTATTATTGTATAATCAGTCATTTACATTTTTATTTAAACCATCCATTCCGCTTGTCCATATTGGGTATGATAGACCACAACTTCCTCCCAAAACCTGAATTTTGTTCCAAGTTACTCTACACTAATATTTACGGTATCACAGTTCAAAAATTGATTATACTGTAGTTTAAAACCTGAACTATACAAAGCCTCACCTGCATATATCTTGACTTGGAACACAGCCTTGAGGGTTGGTGGAGCTAATTAGTTATAGTAATAATATATTAGAGGGTAATATAACAGTAATCCCTTACCAGCCATATATAGTAACCACAAGGTAGCACAGCAGACAGGTGAGACAGTTATCATAGATCAGACTAGCTACAGTTACAACAACAGTATACAGACAGTGAGACACAGTTGCTGAACACGCTAATTTTCTCTTACGCGAACGGAAAGCGAACGCCCAAAGTCAAATTTATGTAATGGGCGTTGAATATTAATAAGGGGGGGGGGGATAATTATTGGTTATCAAAAAGTAGTGAATACAGCCTAAAAATGTAATGTAAAGCTATATTTAGCACGTTCATGCTGGGACTGTTCAATTAAATTATTCACTGTTAATAGATCTACTAGGAAGATGCATTTTTTTAAAGATCGTCAATAGCGAAACTACTACAAAGAGCAAATAATATAAACAATAAATTAAACTAAATTAGTGAGAATGGTGAATTAACAGTATTATATAGGCGAGTAATTTGACTGATTATATAATGAGATTTTGAAACATATGCTAATAGTGTGGGCGAATTTGAAGTGGAAACAGAATTAAATTTTCACATCGAGGGAGGAAGAGAATGTTCCAAAAGGGATGGGTACTGGGAAAAACATTTAAATGAGCAGAAATTTTGAAAACAGGACACCTCAGTTATTATCACCACTAATATAGTTAGTGGTTAGGGAATAGGCAATTTCTCACAGTAAAAACTCTTCTGATTTGTTCATTTATCATGGTCTTAAATGCTGGTTGCTCAGTAAAGAGAAGGTGAAAATCTTGAATATGAAATGGGCTGGATCTAAACCTGTTTATTTTAGTTTGTCCTGACGGACTTAAAATAAATTTTTTCTCTTAGAGAAAAAATATTATCACAGTATTTGATAAAACTGTGAGTTGAAAATACCAACACTCGACTAGCCCTAACACAATAATTAAGTTTTACAAGGGGGAACAGCACTATCACTGAAGAAATCCAGTCACAAAAGGGTTCGGTAAAATTTAAATGCATACCACTCCAAAATTATACATATAGCAAATACAGCCACAAAAGAGTTTAATTCAAGTTTTATTTGGTAAACAAAAAACGTTTTCACTATAATCTACACGGCATACACTTGCAAAAGTATAGTATTACAAAATCCCATGCAGCAAATAGGGGTAGATTAAAGTCTACTTGTCCTATAATAAACTATTCACGTATATAATACTTAGTCGATAAAGCCAGAGTTTCAAACACATGAGGATTATAATTAACGTTTGTCGGTTGTTCTGGTTGTCCTCAAGAACATAAAGTCCTATAAGAAAAAACATGAAATCAAACTATCAATCAACTCTAACAAATCCTCTTACATAATACAATTATATATATATATAAAAACTCTAAACTCTAAATATTCTAAACCCAATACTTAAAACCTTGAATCTAAAAATTCTAAAGCAGTTAAATATTTCATGGTGTTTACATAATAGAGATAAACTTTACAATTGACATCATAGGGACATCATTTATTTTAAGACAAAAAGACACAAGAAATAGATTTCACTATTACTGAAAAAAAAATATTAGTAGCCAACTTTCTAGAACATGAAAGGTATGAGAGTGATACTATAGCTAGCATAACAGACAATTTAAAACAATACAGATTTCTGAGATCCAAGATAATGATATATGTTATGCTAAGTCACAAGATTTTCCTGATTCCTTGTTAACATGTCTGCTGCAATGAGTGTACTGTATTAAATTCCTACTATAATTTAAATTCAATTACAACCACCAGATATCTTTCTCACATATTAACTTAGTGAGAAACTGGAGATAAGGTTCTCATGATTATTCTTGTAATGCCCCATCATTACATATTTATGTACAGTAACTGATGCAATAGGACAGATGCTACTCGATTTGTTTACTTACAATAAGGAAAGTGGCTGCCAAACCACAATGGCTTTCATCTTAACATCCAAGTCCATAGGAACTAAAGGAAAGGAATTCAAATCTAATGTTAATGTATGGAAGATAACTGACAAACACAGTACATATAAACAAAGATCTACACTTACGATGTGACACCAAAGTTATCAGCATCAGTGAAATACTCTTTGGCTAGGACCAGGACCATTTCTTACTAATCTTGCCCACTTCTTGTTCACATTAGCTGACAGTATCACAATATTATTTAACAATAGAAACTATCCCAGAAATCTCAAATCGTACCAAATGTAACCAGTACTGGTGTTAATACCAGCTATGGACTGGAATTATATTAACTATAAGTGCAAACAGTGAAAGTCACATAGATTTATAGGCAACAAACACAGAAGCAGAAATCTCTATCTTATCATCTTTAAAAGTATCCTACTTTTTTGTCAAAGTGATGTGCATGTGTAGGCCAATAGACACGTAGCTTCAACCTACTTTGTAAAAAAATACTTAGAGTTTTAAAAAACAATTAGAGAAAAACTAATAAAACAGAATAAAGTCAAAGAACAACTTGGCAAATGTGAACAGCAAGTAAATAGAACTGATAGGAAAGACAACGAGAGATGATATCATCTTGCTTAAGTAGATATAACACTAATAGCCCATGTCCCTTATGCATAATTAAAACTACTCCATATATTGGAGTTCCTGCTTCTGTATTCATAACAACTTAAACATATATACTTACTTGGAACTCAACATCCCAGACACATCTACAGGTAAAGAAAGGTCCCTTGATTTTAAGCAGAGTCTCACCTTCAGCATTTCCAATGAAAACCATGATAAATAAAAGTACAGTCCTATGATATATTATTATAACAAAGATGATAATATATTATATACCTGTTCTACATATCCAATAACAGTACCAGGTGGAGATGGACTCCATAGTCTGAAGACAACAGAAACAACACCATGCTGCACAACGAAGGGGACGCTCAAGATGGATCACTTCTTTCTGATTGTTATCAATGATACTCATGGCAAAAGGACGAGAAGGACCACAGTACTGACGTAGACAACAGTTAGAATCTAAACAAGAAAAACAATTTTGTCAGTTCTAATTGTAATATGCTAACACACTACAACACAACAATATTGATTATATTCAAAGCTTAGTTCCAATTGGAACAAAGATAACTATGAATATTATTTGAGAATAGGTAATGATTGTGCAAAAACATGACCTTTACAATATAACAACATTACAACTAACCTTCAGCAGCAAAGTATACTTGTTGTCCTAGAGAATTACGAATTCGTATTTTTCTGAGTTTCCCAACCAGTAAGAACTAAAATGAATAAATGTCATTAGAATATACTAAGATATCACAGATTACTTTCCAAAAGCTCGATTTGTTGGTTAACAAGAAGCTGGTCAACTTGAGTTAAGTATTCCAGACCAGGAGGGCAACCCAGCAGAGCT
Organism: Gigantopelta aegis; assembly: GCF_016097555.1. Taxonomy (NCBI): domain Eukaryota; kingdom Metazoa; phylum Mollusca; class Gastropoda; order Neomphalida; family Peltospiridae; genus Gigantopelta; species Gigantopelta aegis. The sequence continues at coordinate 6,827 of NW_024536514.1, read as the reverse complement.
TGAGGAGCTTGCATCCACTGGACCTGAGCTATTAGTTTACAAATAGTAGTAGTGTTCATTATATATTTAATATAGAATAGTAGCGTGTGATAGGTAATTATAAACACACTACGTTGGCCTTGTGGTGCTCCAGGAGGATATCCAGGTCCTATACAAGAGATGTTATTGATACATTGATAGAAGAAAACAATTTGTACTCATACAAAGCACCTATAAACCTAAATAAATAGCAGGTTCATACTTGACCTTATTAATGCCTCAGTATCTTGCCATGCCTTAAACAAGATAGTTATCATTACTGTCTTTTTCCTAATCTACCTAATTCTCCCGAATACCTCTGCTATTTATGTACAACTTTTTTTATAAAAGATTATATTGTGTTCGTTTACTATCAACCGCCGCCTCACCTGGGGGAGCAGGAGCATAACCGTAACCTTGAGGTGGTGGCGCTGAAATTATTGGATAAGGTTATTAGCAAAAGTTAAAGTATAATAATTTCTTACCAGCCATTGCTAAATAGTTCCTTTTTTATATCAGAAATGGACTCTCCTGTTTCTAGAAGCCTGCTGCCCTAGCGGAAAAGGCAATTTGCCAAATTATAATAGAATTAACTGCCCACAATCACTTCCGCTTTTATGATAATTATTATTATCATTCCTGTATTTACGTAGAATATATTATAAGACAGATATATTTATCGGTCATGTTATAATAAATAAGAGATTTATGTTGCAATGATCATTATTCAGCTAATTGAACAAATACAGTCTGACTAGGATAGAGGCCAGCATCTCTAAATGTTACATTGGATGATAATGATGATATCACACAACGTGGGAAAGTTGTTATAACTTCATATTCCCATAGATCAATTCCTTCTTCATGAAGATATGCAAACAGCTCCTGAAAGAAGTTAAAACAGTTTCAGCATATTTACTAAACAAAAATGTTTATGATAACCACACCTTGCCTCTTGAGGGGAGGAAGGCAAGACCAGTATAAACAATACTTTGTTAACATGCTTCTCTAATAAAAACACTAAAAGTAATGACAGTATCTTTTTCAATGAGTCATTGTATATCATTCAGTATGTTGGAGTTTTTCTACCTGGTACAGAAGTGTGCCAGTTGGTCCCAAGATTGTTTAGGACCATGTGGTATGAACATTCTAATTGTCTCTATCAGTAAGTCATTTACAAATTTTGTAAGTGATCATTGAAACTGATATATAAAATTTACCAGTATAAAGTAACTGTTGCTGTAAAGCAATCAATGAATATAATTACATTTATCAAAAGCACATCAAATAGGGTGAAACTCTGACTCAAAGAACATCTTTCAATAGTTCTTGCCAAGTCTCTAATCTTAGAACCTAACAAAATCCAACCCCTCATAGCCAAGTCTCCTAATCTTAGAACTTAACAAAATCCAGCCCCCTCAAAGCAACAATAGTACTATTAAAATTAGGATGTTTACAACTATAATCTGGTTTGCAATTACTGTAGAGGACTCAGTTACATAAGAATTTCCTGATATTGTCTGTCTCTGAAGTTAAAGCGCAAGCAGTCCAGTGGGAAGAGGCTTATGAACATATTTATTGAGCTCAATATCTAATTAAAGGTTAAATGGAAGGCTATGTTTTGTTAATGAGTAAAAATGCATAAGCCTATTACTGTAGTAATGGTAGTGAAAATCATTTGAGTCTTGGCCTCTCGGCCTCTCACTGCCTGCAAGAGAGCAAATATGTCACTCCTAGTTTCTCTATACCTAACAAGCCATCCAGTCACATTACTGTATGTAACCATACGTACTAAATTTTTGGGTCATTTTTAAGCACAATGAATAGACAGATAGACTGCCCCCCCCCCCCGAAGACTGTAACTAGTCACTGAAATTGTTTTGCCCGTTGACCTCAAAGCAATTAGCTGTTTAGAATATTTAGATGCAACAATTTCTGGTATTGTTGATAGTTACTAAAGTAGGTATACATTATAGTACAAGTATTATCACTCACTTTAATTTGGACTATCCACAGCAAAATGTTTTGATTGATCTTCTGCCATCAGGGTATCTTATTATTAACTTGTATTATGCTGTTCACTATAACTTGATATACCATTATCAGTTTGGTCTGATATAATCTCATGGTCTGTAATTGGAATAATGGAATTTGTTCTATTTAAAGACAATTTCAGGTTTTTTCAGCTTTGTTTCGTATTCTTACCAGTATCATTGTGTCTTTTATAACCAGCAAAATATCGGCGATTTTCACTGTACAAACTAGTTTGATCCTGGCGTTGATATTGGTACAGAGTTTGATGCTGAGCCTAGATCTGTAAGAGCATTATCCTCATGATCACTTTCAGAGTCACAGGAGAAGTAATTCATCACTTTCATTATCACTGTCAATACAATAATATGAATGTTAGTAGTATCTTCAAGTGAGGCTTTAATTGCTGCCTCCAACTGCTCACTTTCAGATTGGTTATAAACTGATAAAGTAGGCTGCAAGAATAATATATATATATATATATATATATAATTATAATTAGGTGCTCAATATTGACGTGTGTGCATAAAAATCAAATCACTAAAATTTATAGCATATAGAATGTTCATTTTATAGTAATGTAAAGGCCAAAGGTGACTCAACAACATATATTCACTTGTAAACTGAACTAAGGTGGACTGGACTAGACTAGAATGTCATTATTAGGATCTACTATTATGTTTATAGTGTAACGATTAGAAATTAGATGTTACACTTTAGGTAGAAATTATAGTTATATTCTTGTTAGTATACACAGGAGTACATGGCCTTGTGAGCTCCTGGTACAAATGTGGGCCATCCAATACAGTGAAAACACCATCCAATTATCAACACTCCTCCACTTCAGCACAGAATATATCATTAGACTCACATTTCTTAACATAGCCTGGATTGTATTGATAACATTTATTGCTGGCTGCTATAGTATTACAAATCACATGGGCCTACCACAAAATGTTATTCAAATTTGAAGGCTTTATAACTTTCTCTCAAGACATATTAATTGAAAGAATAATTAATAATAATAGATCCAAGTCTCTTAAATATTCAAGAAGTATCATGGCAATGTTACAATACTATCTACCTGTCTATGGACATAGTCATTGCAATTGCTTACCTCTTGAAATAATTGCTTCATGACTTAATGTATTTAATGGATAGAAACCTCCCTGAACTATAAATAGTGGAAAATATATCTTAGACAATAAACAAGTATAATAGATATGTCCATCATCCTAAATTATGCGACACTAAAACAACATTGTAGACTAAAAGAATATATTATGTTTTATAGTTGCCTATAGTTGCCTATAGTTGTGTATTATGCCTATAGTTGCCTATCGTTGAGTGCAAATTGCATGACATGTTTAAGCATTCAATTATAGACATCTCTTGTCAAGTAATAATTGCAATACAAACTATGATTGTAAGCAGAATTACTGATGGGCATCAAAAATGTGCTTAGAACCAATATGATAACCAATTCAGATTAGACAAATGGTGAACAGACCAACAGCTGCTGTTACTCTAGCATCTAGGTACATTATAATAACACCGTCACAATAAATAAGTATTAATCTGCTATCAATTGCATGATCTTAAAATGGTCTTTCTGTCAACACATGCAAGCATGGTTTTGAATTCAAGTGGAGAAGATAAATATAAGTAGTTGGTTAGTAAACTTGTGGGAATATTGTTTAATTACTTTGCTTAGAAAGTCACCAATACTCAAACCGTTCCAGTGAGAACATCTTTTCTCCTATTAATTAAAAAAGCAAAAACTAATTCTAAAAGTAAATGTTAAAATGTAATATTAAAGTTAATCACAAAACTTCAAAATAAATATTCAGCACAAATTATTGGAAGTAATTAGTAAAGGTTTTGAATATTGACCAGGTAAATTTCATACTACCACATATTTAAATATTGCATTTATTCATATTTTGACAATTCTTCATAAAACCTTTGTTATATTAGAATTTGCTAAAACTATCTTAATTCACGATGTATTGTAAGTTTTGTTCACTATTAAAGTTTTGCATACATTACATGTAAACTAACCTGTTTCTAGGATCAATTATTAATATGGAAGGAAAACTGTCTACATCATAGAGTTGACGAAATTTGATACCTCATCAGTAATACGTTTGCATCTATAATGCACATCATGTCACATGATATATCCTGTGCAATAATTTTAAAACAGAGACTTACTTTGTAGAAAACAAAATGATCTTTTATTACTTTCTGTATTTTTTCCATTACTCCACAGATCACGATTAAGTGTCTGACATTGAAATTCACTGAATCTTGTACATTTACTAACAACCATCGATTCTGTGATGACCAGCCCTACGAGCCTAAGTCACAAACATTCATATGGCTAGATAAATGGCTTTGTTTTACTATAATATTAGTTTGTAAATCACATGTGATACAAATGTTTAATAGTCTATGGGTATAGCCCTTGTTAATGGGATCATTCAATATATATAATATATATATATATATAAATATATATCTGTATGTTTTGTGTGATTGGTGTGCGGATGTTTATTATGGCTGTTTAATCCCATACTATGTTCTGTTAATAATGAAGGTTTTCTATAGGAGGCTATTAATTAGTTGGTAGAGTAATTAATAAATACCATCTTGAAGAGTTCTTGAAACATGATATCATAAGGAGGTTTAAAGAGTTCTGCCAGAGGTGCGCTGTTTTATTAGAATAACTGCTTCTGGTAAATGAAAAACATCACACAATAAGTAAGATGACATCACAATAAGTAAGATGACATGCAACACAAATGAGTTTCAATTTGATTCAACACACTTTAGTGTCTATCTACCTTATAATCTATTTTAGTTGTGGTAATTCAACTGAACAGTATGATATAACCTGCATATAATTGTTACTGGGAAGTTTAATAAGTGAACTTTAAATAGAGGCCAGCTTTCACAATGTGTATAGAACGATAGTTTTTTTATCATGAAGCTAGCTTTAATTTATTAACATTGTCATCACAAACTCAATGTTTCACAGGTCAGTCACACAGTATAATTTAGTTCACATCAAGTATAAGCCAAAGGATACAGCAGACACCCATAGTAGAATATAATACAGACACATTCATTTCCCATAGTCATCTCCTATGTATTATCAAATTGAATGTTTATATGATGATAATTCTTCAGGGTACATTTAGGTGGTGTAGTATACTAGTATACTATATGACGTTCATGACAAAATTTTTGAAACAATTAATTTTAAAGATGAATGTGCCGTCATAACTACTTCCTTAATATTTAGGTTAGAGCTCAGGGTTATGCTAACCAAGTGTGGTAAAGTGCCTTGACTGATTCTTAATTAAGCATGCATCTAATCAAGCCAACACAAACTAAATAAGACATCTATGAAATGGTTGACTGCTCCTTTCTAGAATTCATTCTGTCATCATGCGATTTTGTGATAATTTCTTCCTTAAAATTTAAATGCTGAGGCATGTCATAAAATAAAAAAAGGAAGTGCCTATTCACTAGATACATCCCGGATATTCTGCCCTCGTTTCTTGCCCAAAAGACAAAAGTGATACCCCAATGAAGGAAGAATGCAAATAACAAAATATATAAAACTGAATAATCTTGACATGGGGTCAATATGTGATCTTGGTAAAGTACGTCGCTGAAATGATCTCCCTGTAATTGTCATAAGAAGAGGTGTTCATCTTTAGTCAATACAAATAACTTTATTCCAAAGTGTAATTATGATTACCATTGGATTTAAATAATATTAATTAGATACCATTCTTGAGGTCCAAGTGCATACATAAGTGGGTTCATTAATTCAATCATTTGGGTGTGTACAATACTTACGTGGTAACTCTTGTTCAATGAGAACACCTTGTGTTTTGAGGGATAGGGGCTCTAACACCATGAATATAGAAAACCAAATTTGTGTTTTAAAATATTCATACTAAACCAGTCTATCATTACCCAATTAGAATTATAATGTAACTAATGACTCAGTATGTTAAAATAAGACAAATAATCAATCCAGGTGGTCAGAATCCATATTTTCAGAAGATGGTTTTAAATTGACGCTTTTTGCTGTATCTCATTTCCACTCATTACAGTCATCCCCAATTGTACTATATTCAGAAACACATTATAGTCTTCTCAATTGAACATTTTATAGTATTGTGCTTATCAAAACACAATTCTAACATTACTTCTATTTCTAGCTTAAACCTACATTGGGTAACCAAGTATGTTCTTAGCTTAGTAATCAAGGGAATGTCAAGGAAGAGATTAATGTGATGATGTATAGTCCCTGAGTAACCGCTCATTAAACAGGTACAAAAAGGACAGGTCTTTAGGCAAAGTAAATTTGTATTGCATCTATACAACCTATTGTTAATAAAATAAATAGGAAGAAAAACTCGGTCTATTAAATAGTTGAAAACCCATATAGTAGATTGGGTAAGTTTTCCTGGTAAAAATTGCAAAACATTGGCTGATGTACAAAAATAAACAAACTAAGATTATTACATATTGGCATATTTACAGTAGGAAATTTACAATATGTAATGCACGTGAAGAAACCTATGGATTCCTATAATGTACTCAGCTCTTTTTGAAGGTTACTATTGTCGAGTTTCATTTCCCCCCCCATCAGGAAAATGTCTGCTGCAAACTGGATAATATGGATTAATGTCATTCTCATTAGGTCCAAAGCAGCAACCACAACATTTGCTTTTCTCTACTCAGTTGGAAACTGTGCC
>NW_024536513.1:0-8383 GCF_016097555.1 Gigantopelta aegis | reverse complement strand
TGGTTTAAATTCGTTTATGTGGGAAACATTTTACAAAGAGATCGGGATTTACGTATCGTGAACATTACCAATGTTGTGGTATTGGTGGGAAGGCCAAAGCCCAAGAGATGGTTTTGGTTTTTTGGTGTGAATAAGTGTTTGGGTAATGATTTTCTATTACCCTGGTGAAGAGATCGCTGGAGGAAATTGTGAAAAAGAATCCTCATTATCTACAAGCAACAAATCTTTTTTCGGTAAGGTTCTTCATTAGGTTGGGCGGCGTCTCATATAATAGTACGTTCTAGAGCAATATTGATTGTACAGATCATCGCTTGTAGAGGTGGGTTCTTCATTGTGTTTGAGCTTTTTCTTGTGGTAACGTGCGACTTCTGTTTCTTGGTTACCAAAACAATTTCATTTTTGGCCTAGAGACAGACAAAGGGAAGAACATCATCTGTAACAAAACCCTCTTTATCAATTCGTGGCGCATATGACAGGACTAGTACGGTAGTCCGATAACTCATCTTGAAAAACTGACAGTCATTTTTCCAGTAACTTTACTACTACTCTCTCCTCGTCGTCCGTAGTATACCTGGGGAAGTCTCTTTGTAGAACAACGTTTATTCACTCTCATTTTCTTCATAGTATGGTGTTTCTGGTGATGAGAACCATGGGCTATCCTCATCTGGAAAGCTTCTTGTATGTAAGGCTTGTACTGATTCTCCTTCTTCTGTTTTCTTGGACTTAGAGCTGAACGAAAGTACTGGTGGTTCAGGTTTCAAAATGTGCAGCCTCAGTTATGTGGTCATCATAATCAGTAATTGAGTTCATTAACTGAAAATAGGTAATAATAAATGATGAGAATGAGCATGAATTATATCAAAAATAGAAAAGTTAAAAAAAGGAATCATGCCAAATAATTAAAACAGTGGTGTCATAAATCAATTTCGACCTGGCATGCCTTAGGTGGGTTGTGGGGAGTACACAAAAATAAAGCATGCGATAAGGAAGAAAAACAAAATCAGGCAAATAACTATATGATATTCAGTTTCCAGTACATCTAGTGAATCATTCAAAAGTTCCGGACTATCATTACTGAGCAGTCTCACTTGCTGATGAGTGCTCTTCGTTTTTTCAGGAGGTGGAGGCGGAGGGAGGTTTAGGAGGAGACACTGATCGAGGCATTTGACACTGGAACGTTTTTTTATTCCTTCTTTTTACTTATGGACACGGGGGGGTCCAGTAGGCAAGGGTATTTCGCTCTTCAGATCTTCTTCATAGCTTTCAGGACAAAACTCAAAATGAAGTGTTTGACCACGTTCTTCATCACTGTTTGCTCTGAATATTCTGAGGACTGTGGATCCCATCCTTTGTTAATCCATCTTCTGTTAAAGTAGCATTAGAAGTTGATGTGTATTTTGGCTTCACTAAGTGGCAGTTAAATCAAGAGGATCATCATGAAGGAGGGCTGCCTTTCTTCTGTCATGTATATTCCAATGTCTGCATTTTGTCACTACTTCAGCCAACAGACCAGCTACACTGGCATCTAATGGTGAAGTTAGTTGATGAGGGCATTTCTAAATGAGGCGGTGAAGTGGTGGCGATGATGATGCTGATGATGATGATGATGACGATGTTCAATTTCTATAACATCTGTATCTACACACACAGGACCCCCTCATATTCTTTTTTTATCCTTAGGATACAAAAGAAAAAATGTAACATGAGCAACACATTTTTGTATAGTAGAGTAGATACCTTAGTATAGGTGGGGCAGGACGAGATGGTTTAATTCGAGGAGGTGTTTGGTTAGTGGCAGCTGATGATATATTAGCTGGAACTAGCTCTGTCTCGAACTTGTGACTGCTTTCTTTGCAAAGAATGTGTTTGAATCATCCATAGCATTGTGCAATGCAACCATAACCACCGTGAGTCATATCTGTAAATTGAATGAAATGTTGTAAACAGGATAGTACATTGCTAAACATCAACAAGTCTCATGAAATTTATTAAAAACCAGAGACAATTTCGCTAAATCTTTCTACAATATGGTGTGAAAGTGTAAATTAAACTAGCGTGTAGCATAATTGACAAAGTAATTAAGTCATTTTAAAACAGTTTCTTATTTGTGTCAACAAAGCATCAACAAGAAGCTATCAAAAATTAGTTCAATAGACAAGTCATTGCACACAAAAATGTTTAGTTCAGGTAAACTATGGCTGCATCCAAGAACAACTAGTATAAACAAAAAGCATGTGCTTTTGGCTGGGGTGTGTGTGATACTGAATTAACTAACCACTCAGACACTACAATTAAATTACTATTATGCACTTAAATGGACTTATGCTATAGTGAATCTATAGTCCTGTTGCCATTACCTGCGAAAATAGTTTCGTACGCATGCGGTGTGGGAGTACGTGCTATGGAAGACACTAGTCACATAAATACGATTCATGCAGGGCAGGGCTAGTATAGATATTTTAAGTTATCTTTACTGCTTCTGAGACAAGCACATATTTGTTACGAGGTGTGGCAATGCAAAAAGCATTTTTTAGAAGGCCATATATTCTGGTTAATACATCAATAGATGTTGCATCATCATACGAAAAGAATCCTTCATTCTTTTTAGGTTCCAAAAAATGATCTTCATCAGTAAAATACAAAAATGTCCATCCAGGTCTTTTGTTCAAAAAACGAACAAACCAATATCGCGACAAGACGCTGCAAAGTAGAAGAAATTTTTTTATAAAAACACTTCATACCCACTTCATAATTTAAATTATACATTCATAGTATAATTAGTATTTTATATAGCTAACTATATTACAATTAATATAGAATAATTTACCTTCCTCATGCCTTGGGCAAATTGGTTTAGCAAAAAGACCTGGCGGTTTGGCTACCTTGTAGGGTCTCCCAGGTTTCATAGGAGGTTGCGCCTGGTGAAGCTTCTTACTAGGAGTAATAGGGGAAGACATTTCTTGATTTAATCCCCAGAGGAAACACGTTATCTAGCGTCGATTTGCACAAATCGTATCTTCTTCTCTTGAGCTTATCTATTAATAATCGACAGAGACAAACAAATTAAACGAAGTCCCTCCTACCGTATCCGGTAAGCTTTCGAGTTTTTTTGGTATACGCTTGGATAGTTGGCGGGATGGTTTGCAAGTTAAGGGGACAGGGGACAACGGAGAACTTAGTTTGCAAGATTTTCGCCCATAGAGAAGTCTGATAAATGGAGCTATGGTTATCTTTGTTATTATTAGTTACTGAGTACAACAGGTAGTGTGTTATCATTAGTGTGTGCTTTTGTAAAAATAATTCTGGTAATCGGACAGTTTAATGTTTATATGTTGGAGGGTGCAAGCACTCCCAGAGCCGTCCTAATACTCTATCTTATCTTAGAGTTTTGTAGTTGTCTGCAGTTTCGTGCCACATCCTTGGCATAATGTTATTAGTCCTCAAAAATTTGCTTTAACCTTTATTGCAATGTCACTGGGATTATCAGTGCCGTACAAGATCAGGGTTTAAAGTGAACAGGGTCAGTTGTCTAACTGGAAGTGACTACATTTGTATCGAGAACGGACTTGGGAAATTATAAAATCTTTAACAGTACCAAAAAGGACAGTATTTACTGTGTAGCAAGTAATAGTTTGGGATCAGTGAGGAGTCTGGATGACATCTTCAAGTGGCAGGTAATCATTCTTTTATGGTAATATTATAAGTAATAATAATTATTAAATTAAAGAAATCAATAGCTCATTTGTATTTTTTGTCTTAATCTAATCAGTTTATATAACCCTTATATAAATGAATACGTCTTTACCAGTTGAAGAAAGAACCATTAGAGTTAACATGTACGTATTCCTTCAAAGTTTACCCTGCAAATGTGACTTGGTATTCGTGTAATGATAAAGTCATTAGTGATAATGTTATTGCTGTTACACTCTCACATAACTGGTATATTTAGTTACACAAAATCATCGACCAGGGCCCCTAGTGAGTGTCAAGTTAAAAATGGACTTTGTGATGAAGAAACGCCATTTTCTATAGATATATAGTGTCAATTTCAGGTTAGTGTAATTGTATCATACTTAATCAAGTACATGTGTTTCACAGGCAATAATCCCAATCTACAAATTAGTGGATTGTGAAGATGCATGTACCATTTTCAAAACAAGGGTTGCTGGGAAAGGCAAGCTCAATTGGAATGTTTGCTACGGGAGGTAGAAATGAATACTTGTTTTCATTCGTAACAGCCCTTTCTTGTATGTTTTCAGGTCTTTACCTAGTTACACTTGGAGGCGTAAAGATGATTTACCATTACAGGAACAGAGAGAATGATTTTCACCCAAAAAATAATCGTATCCTCTACACTTAATTGCATGTGACTCTATGCTGATGATGAGAACTTATATGTGTACTGCGTCTCAGGTACAACAAAACTTAGCAAGACTGCAAATCTAACACTGTACTAGGTAAAGATCATTAATTAACTCCTGATGTCAGTAGAGTCATGGTACTTGATACCTCTTGTGTCAGTTTCTTTGTACATATAGCTCAAAAGGTCAGCATGACAGGACCCACCCCCCCCAACCCCCCCCCCCCCTGGTGGATTCCTTATGTAGAGTCTAGTCACAATGTTACTCATGTTCTCTCAATGAATATCTCATTGATACGGTATCTAGCCTATTCATAGTTATTTACAGTTATTTTACTATAACTTAATGTTGTCAATAGTTTATGTGGATACATCATTCCATAGGATCCTCCCATTATTTTTTTTAAGCATTTTGCAATACAGTTACTCAATTGCTTCGCGATCTGCACATGTTTCATGCACTGCACAAGGAACACACCGCCTCTTATTGGATATGCGCAAATAATACTGCTTCCATTACAAAAGTCATCAAATATCAAGTTTACAGAAAATGGTTTCAATCAACACTCACTATGTACAGTTTAGACATTCATGATAGTGGAATAATTACAATGCATTGTCTATAATGATAACGGGTACTCAGGAGTAGCAAACCCTTTCCCCCTTTAACATATCCTTTGGGTTACATAGTACAAAAGTAAATTTAATCTTAGTAAGTTCGGTTTGTCACATGTTGTTTTTATATAGCAAATGGTCCCATCTTTACAAAAGAACATCATTGAACTTATTGGTACTTTACTGGAGATACCAATCTTTACCATGTACTGCTAACTCATATCCTTTTTCTCATTTTCGTGGTTAAGAAATGATCAAGCTTAATAACGCAATATAAAACAGTAAGTAGTATATGCATGTATTGTAACTCAATATGTGTTTCATGGATTATGGAACAACAATTATACACACTCTAATCTCTATGTGTACTTATTAATATACCGCTAATTAGGGGTAATATCTATGATATAAGGGAATTGTTTACAATGGGTGTCACATTAAATTTAATACATATGTGGACATATGTGTATAACATACCATGTACTAATTAAATTTCTACTGTTCTACTATAATGAAGTGATTGGTTGGTTCACAATAGGATATTCAAAACATCCATAAAATTCAATTGTCGTATATTAATTTTTAGGGGCAGGTTCAGTCTTCTGATAAAATTTTAATGGTACAACTTCTGATTTCATCTGCTATTAAAAGGGACAGTGGAAATTACAAAGTGTTGCTGATACTACTATACACTAGGCTATAAGTGATCCAGCTTTAGTTAAAGTAATTGGTAAGATAATAGATAAACATTTTAGGATATATATACTCTACTTACATATCATTAGATTATCCACAACTTAATTAGTCAATCCAAGACACTATTGTTATTGAAGGTATCACAATGTATCTCTGAAGTGTTCTATATCAAACAATTACTGATATGTATGCATTCATACTTATGGAGAAAAGACAAGCCAACCTCTAATATAATTTCTCTAAATACTTGCTTACTGATAATGGCTGGTAATCATGACTTCAAAACTACAGATGATGGGACTATTTCATGTCTTGTGAAGCTTCAAGCTATGGTTGTTGCTGTGCCTGTCATGTAAATCTATATCAGATTTATTTGACTACAGGTTAGTAAAGTATATTTTCTTCTTGTGCAATAGATACCTAATTTTCTAGTCCACTAAGGTCCTTCTCCTCCTCATACTATTGCCAAAGGAGAATCATAAAACATAATTCAACTTTTATCTCTTGGTCCAATCTTATGGATAATGGGGGTTTGTCTGTATTAAATATATTGTACAAGTGTTACCTGTACCAGATTGTTCATTTAGCATTTTGCTGGCTTTAACTTGTCAGTGTCAGTAAATGAGCAACTATGATTCTCTAATGCCATTTACTAAATAACACTATATCTGTGTATGCCAATAACTCAAAGGTCTAAGCACATATCTGAACCTATTCAACTTCAAAAAGATCAAGCTGTAGGGCAAGTGCACCAGAGATGCGCATTTATCATATTTTTTTACTGTAGCTCCATTTCTCCTCCTGGATTTATAGTAGTTTTGAAACAAATGAGGAGTTGCATCAGCTAAACGTCTCTTGGGCTCCTCTTCTTTGTAATCAAAGCAATGGGATCATTGTCATTACACTGTGAAATATTGGGTACAATCTCCACCTACTTTATGTTCACACTCACATCATCAAATAATGCAAACTAATATCTTTTGACACGACTACAATTATTAGTATATTACAAAAATACAAGTTGCTGCAAACACAAGTATGTTGGTAGGGGGCCTTTTCACATCCATTCATATCAAAAACAAGTAAAAATCCATCTTTGGTATCCTTTATTTATGATATTATTTTAAGGCCGAGCCAATCCACACTAATCCTCCAGTAAAATTTCTTGGACAGATTTTAATTGACTATCTGTTTGCTTCATGGAGTCCACTGAACCTAGACAATCAGACCTGTCAATAATCTGACAATAGTGTCAAGTTATATATTAAACACACTTAGCACTATCTAGCACACCGCAGGTAAATAATATCCTTTACCCACAACTCCACTGGTTGGTATATTGTGAATCTACGAACCGATTGAACCTTTAAGAATTCTATGCATGACATACAAGTTTGCATGGTATTGTGCTTACTTACAAAGAGTGACATTTGGACGGAGGCTGAGTCAGGGCGATATCATCTTAAATGAGGGGGAAGTAAATACGTACCTACCATGGCATGAGGCGCAGTTATGTTCTACTAAAGACATGGAGAGACTAATACAAAAACTGTTTCATCTAGTAAGTTATTAAAAACTATTATACAATGTGAGTATGTTCCTTGTTAATATAGAAGTACATTTTTATGGTCAAGATGTGTTTGTGTATTCAGCTGCGGGAATTGCTGGAGCCTTGATAGTAGTAATATTTTGTGTAGTTCTTTGTATTTGTTGTTGTGTATGGAAGAAAAAAGAGAGAGACAAATCTCAGCTTCCTTCACCAAATAAATTTCACTTCACTTATCTAACAGAAGATCCACTGTTCTGTAAGAAACTCATGATGTTAACACAGTCACTATTCTTTTGTTTAGGATCGCATGATGCAATGTTTGAAACCATGTCACCAGCTAATGATACCAAAAGAAGCAGATATGCTGAATTGAACACGATTCAAGCTGTACTCGCTAGCGAAAATGATGTAGCACTAGGAACAGGAACATAACATCACAAAGCAGCAGTTACTCAGTCAAAATATCAATATAGGTCTCCAATGGAACAAGAAGTGTACCAATCTCAAAATTGAAGCATTAGATCAGAGACAAGCATGGGAATAATACAAGCAAAAAGAAAAGGAGATCTTCTTCACGCAAAGACAAAAGGTAGGGTTTCACTTAATCGTTTTGAACAGACAAATTCAACCAACAAATGTTCTGCTTTCATATCTCAACGTTCTACAGTCCAACTGACACTGTGTCCAGTTTTGAATATGAAAGTCAGAAGCCATGTATTGCATGAAATGATTGCGTAAGGGTTCCGGCACATGGTAATAATCTGGTTCGTGGAAGTCATCAAGATGAACAAGAAACTCACAGTCGATAAAAATACAAGTAGTGGATCAAAGTGATATATAAGAACAGTCGATTCATCGTTAAAAGATCCCAACTTCTGTTAGCTTAATGACTGCATGCCATAAAATACCAGCCAAACCTAGCCATGCCACTTCCCCCCCTGACAAATTACATTCATTATATACACAAATCAAACCCAAGGAAAAGCTATCCTACAATAGTAAGATACCAAAAATAGAGATGTTCCTTCAAAGAACAACATTTCCCCCATCCCATTAAGTCACATGGCAGCATGTAAAGACCCATTTCCCCTTAAAATCTACAAAAAGTCAGTTTTGTGACTGCGTGATTTTTTAATAGACATTTATTTTAAAAACCTGAACTT
>NW_024536512.1:0-8501 GCF_016097555.1 Gigantopelta aegis | reverse complement strand
TTTTTGGTTTGGATTAAACTTTCAAAAGTTTGAACTTATAATAAACTTATTTTAAGCCTTTCACAGAAAAATTATGTCATTGTTTTGGGTGCTGTTTATACACTCAGAGTTTTGATACCCAGGTTCATTAAATTTAAAAACTTATGTATGGGGGAGCTATTATTATAGCCGTTTTTTTAAGGGAAAAGGATAATAACCATTCATCATAAACTGGGGCCTTTTCTCAAGTTTTCTTGGGAGGTGTCTTGCTTAAAATCAAATGATTTCCTTCCTTTGTCTAGACAAGCAGTAGTATTATAAAAAACAAATTATTGTTGTTACATTAATCTATCATATGAACATATAAAGGAG
The DNA here is from genome assembly GCF_016097555.1 of Gigantopelta aegis. Classification (NCBI taxonomy): domain Eukaryota; kingdom Metazoa; phylum Mollusca; class Gastropoda; order Neomphalida; family Peltospiridae; genus Gigantopelta; species Gigantopelta aegis. The sequence goes on along the minus strand of NW_024536512.1, from coordinate 8,150 downwards.
TTAAAATCATTTACTGAACTGACAAGCAACTTTTAACGTAAAAAATTTTCTTGAGAAAACGGCCTTTGTCGACTTCTCGAAATCACTCCTGATTAAAAAACTTGGAATCGAAATGGTTTGGGCCAGATGAATTGAGCTAGGAAATAAATCTAAATTGTTAATTCTAGAGGAGGTTATGGAACGATCTTGATACAATCGTAATATTTTTGCGGAGTAATAAAAATGTTTTATCTTTAGGGGAATTTTTGACTAATGAGTTAAGGATTTTGTACCAACTTTCAACAAGTTACCCTAGTTGCGATTTATCATAATATGTAACTATACTATAATTTTAATTCTTATAACTTTAATAACTAAATTATTCGTCAGGAAGGCTGCATGAAATCTTTCAAAAGATAAATAACCGTTAAAGAAGTTTTTAAATCAATTTTAGGAAATTTCCACATCATACGAGAGCTAACACGTTCTACACAAGAATTTTTCTAAAGCGATAAATTAACGGTTTCTTGGCTTTTGGAATACAAACGCAACAAGCAAGTGGCGAACCTTCCCTCAGAAAGCTTAAGTTCCTTTACCATGTAGTATTTAATATGGTACCTTTTAGAAGCGAGAGAAAGCAACTTCTATTACCAGTCCACCCTAATGCGGAGTTGCTTTACAAATTTATGAACCCTTGCAAACGTTTCTTAGTAAAGTTTGTTGTTTCAATTGCCAGTTTACCACTCATGGAGCTTACAAGAATGAATAGGTATGATACCTTATATCTTGATACAAACGCTGAAATGATATGGTAATGCTGTAGGCATCGCAAGCATCAAGTTACAATAGTAAGCATTTGCAGTGCCTGTTTCCTAGTTTACGTGGCAGCTTTGAATTATGTAGTGTTATATATCTTAAACATTTTTGTGGTGTGTCTACTTTTCTAGTGTTCCTACTTTCAGAGACAATGAAAAGGATGGTTTTCGTATTATTTGGAACACTATATTCTTATATTTATTTGTTTGTAATATACCCATTCAATAAGAACATTAACTAGCAAGGTTATAATAAATAATCTTTACCTTCATCACGTCGGCATGTGTCTATTTATCTCTGAACAATAATTTTGTAACGTGAATTCCTCTATTGGATCACGGTTAGACAAAAAGGTGTGCTTGTGTGCTGTAAAATTAACTGTCGGCAACATAATTGATTTATGGCCTTAATCTTTATGAGGCTTTTGAAAACATGGTTTAATACTGTCAATATTTAATTGTAATGTGAGAAATCCCTAAATCTAACTAAATCTACGATAGACCTGCATCAATTTGAGTCTGCATTACTCGACACACTTTGAACTCCCCCCTTTGTGTAATAGTTACATCTAGTTCTATATAGTGTAGTACTATGAAATTATTGTAAATGTAATCTTTACCATCTAGTTAGCTTGATGTTAGGATAGCTTGACTACATTACCATACATGACTGTCTTTTCCGACTGAATTGAACAGGTTAAAGGTAACTAAGAGGAGACCCAGATGTTATAGTATTAATAGTGTTAAATAAAAACTCTCATTTATGGACTATACTGTATTCTGTTCAAACTTAAGATGTGAATTATTACAACTCAAGGGATATCAAAATGTAGGGAAAAGTGATAAACTGGCACTGTGTTGAAAATTGCCTAAATAAAATAGGCAACCACTAAGAGGTTGTTTTTAATTGTCAACAAATCTATGAAAATACCAAGTTATGCTGGAAAGTATACCAATAGGATGGGCCATTGACAATAGGTTATAACCACCAGATTGGATCACAAATTGGTTCTTAAATTAGTTTGTCTCCCTAATAAAAATTGTTTACACTATATTTTTGTTAAACTACAATCATTGACTCACTTACAGCTGTCAACATAAACAAAACTAACAAGTCAATGTATGAGAATCCTGGAAAAAAAACAATTCCTTCTATTCACCGCTCAGCTATAATTGAAGCCCAATATAAAAATGTATATACAGACAATGTACTAACAAATAAATCCAATGGTTATTTTAATGCCCTAGAAAGATGTGTACTTCAATTAGAATAAAACTACTACTTAACCCGATACCCTAAGTACCTAAAACATTAGAACCTAAACGTATTAATTTTTTCAACTAGTTATCTTGACTATGCAAAGGGTTCTAACTTTTCATTGCCTTGCACCCAAATATACTAGGTAATGTTGTAATGTTGTACAATGTTGGATATCTTCTCGTTTACATAATCAAGTTGGACAACCCATATTCATTTAAAGAGTAATATTCACAATATAACATATCTACGGAAGCCTCAGATTGAACATTCCAATTCCCTATTTCCAATTTCAATAGAAGGGGTTATACGGAGTTTTAAATGTCCGTTCTGGCCTTCTCTAAATGATCGAGCTACAACCAAAGTCATGGGACCCAAGTTCTAAATGTAAACATATCCGATGACGCTCTATTCGATCTAAGCGACGGCTCGTGGGTAACTCGGCGCTCTCTGCGTTTAATTAAGAACAAGAAAAGCCTAGACAATGGCGCGCATGCAAAATTGGAAATTAGGAAATGAGAAATTGGACTACATCAAAACATGGATCGTTTAATTGGATTGTATAAATTTTTCAAAAGCAAAAGTTGCGGAAAGAAGAAAAAACCAAAGTTCGCGGAAGAATAATAAGAAGGAATTGGACATGTCCGTCTGCAGCTTCCGTACATATCTGTCCCTCATAAAAAATATCTCAAACATATCTGGCCTTGGCTTTGAACCTTCTATCTTTTACAATGGCAGATGTAAATAGGTATTGCTTAACGATAATATCTATATATTACTTTGCTTTTAAAAATCACTCTAATGTTTGCAAATTAATGGACATTACATCACTATGGGCATTTAAGTTAGTAGTTTTTTTTCATTGTTGTGTTATTTATTTTTCTAATACTCATTATTTTAACGAAATCATTTCCATTAATTTCATTTTCCCTACAACAAATTCTCATATAGACTTCTCCGTGCCTCTTTATGGCCTTCTTATTCCTACTTTTCCAGCTGGAACGGGGACATGCCACACCTTGGAAAAACTATCTTGTGTCACAAAGGTGTTCTGAACAGTTCTCGGAATAGGAGTACGGCTTGATGAAATTTTATGGAAACTTCCGAAAGGGCATAAATGGGCAACAGACCAGGGTTTTTTATTGTGAGCACCGCTCAGTTCCCACATCTGATGCACGCATAAAGTACACACGCCATGGCTACTCTTTGCCTTCTCCTTGTCTTCCAGGTTAATAATTATGCGATTAACTAAATAATTAAGTTATTAACAAATTTAATCATTTTATTAATTTTGTCCATTACAGTAACTTGTTCAACAGCATCTAAGAAAACTGACAGGTAAAATGGGAATTCAAATGTTACACATTTAAACTTACTGCGAACTCAAATGATTTTTTTCGTACTGTTTATATACTTTTCTAAAGCAGGGTGTAAAAAAGTTAATAAACATTTCACACAACTTACCATTTTGATACAAAGTACACAATCATTCTTTATGTAATTAACTATCAAAGCAAGGTAATTTAATTCAAGGCAGGCAACACAACTACCTTACTATTTTAACAAGTATATAAAGATGATTAAATACCAATATCCCCACTGCCTGAAAGAATTGGTAGTGCACTAGCTATTAGACTCTTCAAAGCCTTAAAAACAGTAAAAAGTCTATGTAAGTACCAAATTATTGTACTCACTGGGGAGCATTGAACAGCAGTAGACTGTAGATGGTGTTGCTACCTCCTACTTTTTCGTATGCCATGTAATGTGCTATCTTTCCGAACTTTCATTTCGTATCTTTCGTCTAGCTGTTACAAGAAACTCTGGCAGTTGTACAAATGCTTTGAAAGCAATGATAATTATGAGGGTTAGTGCTACTCCTTGACACGCATGTCACTTCGTGAATGACTAATACATTGATCATCACTATCATCATATTCTTCAGGTCCATAAAATTAAAAAAATCTTCTTCGCAGTGATTCATTTCGATTTAGTAAAACCACCAGAGCTCTATTATCAACTTTCTGTGCATGGATAATAAAAGGGGCACTTATTATGTCGTTTTCCTCTGCCCTATACCTTCTAATTTTCCCTTTAGAAGAGCATGTATTTCTTCAAGTTCTCTTTCCTCATCGGTAAATACTGTTTCTTAGCTTTCATACCTTCTTTTTAACAAGCACCTAAAAAATTGCACCATTTTACATAATACAAAACCTGATATACTCATGACATCTTCCTCATCTGTACTTATCACTATGTGTCTAAAAGTATTTCACCCGATTATTTTTCCTTTATATGCTTATTGTGAGCAGACTTCCAAGGTGTATACATACATGTAAATAGTAGGAATTTTTTACATATCACTGTAACCTTTCATCTGGTTTAAACTTCCTTCGTATAGCTGGGCGTATTACAATAACTTTTCTTCTACATACAAAATTAGAGGAAAAAAGATTTATCATTTAATGAAGAAGAAGTCCTTACAGTCATTTCTCTAGTAACTTTCACCTTTCTTTCTTTCTATTGTGAAGCAATTAGAACTATAGGATGAATCGTTAAATTTATCTTTCATTAAAGATATTGATGGCTCAGTTCATGTATCTTTTCCTTCCATTCCTTTCCATTCTTCATGATAGTAAGTGAATCATACAAATCTTCATTCATAATAATATTTCATATGATAATGCTTTACCTTTATAACCCTTAAAAACCTACAACAGTTTACCTCCTTACGCATCGTTTTTCTGTGTCATCTTCATCTGAACTGATGGGAAAAAATGTGGACACCATCACCAAAAAGCTCTTCATTATGGGCGGGGGGCTGATAAACATTTCATGCAATGAAGTTCCAGTATCGAACTTCTGAGGATTGTGAGCAAACTCTTCCAGTTCTTAAGATTTTGGGGTAGAGAGTAAGCGTAGCATCACTACAAACATGTGGACTGTGCCGTATCACTCAATTCCTATTTACAGGGAACTATTAAATTAGAAAAATTAGAAATAATTCTAGAGAAAGGATGAGTAACCGTTTTTTTTCTGGGGTTCATTTGTGATTCAAGCATTAAGCAGAAGTTCTAGTTTGCCATATTATCGCTAATCAAGAAGGTTATAGTATAATAAAATCAAAGCAGCAGTAGTTTATATATATTGTATTCTATTCATTTAATTTGTAAAAATTATTGATGAAATTTTTGGTGTTGATCTCATCTTCAAAGCTACTGTGTTAATGTAATGAATGCATATGAATTAATTCTAATGATTAAGAGAAAGTCACAAATAATTTTCCACTACTAACATTACCCATTTCAATCACTAAGGAAACCACATGTACACTCCAAGTGCTCGTAGTTGGGGAACATTGGAAACTGTACGGCATTTCTAGCTGTGTTAATAATTAATAACATTGTTTTGGTTAATCTAGGCCTATGTGTTGCCACAACAAAGTACGTAACCCCCACGTATACACATAAAACCCCAAAAAATCCTCCTCACTCAACAAAACGCTATTTTTTTTCTTCCGCTATAATGTAGGGAAGAAGTATGTTAATACATGTGTGTGTGGTTGTGTTTGTGTGTGTGTGTGTGGTGTGTGTGTTTGTGTTGTTTGTGTGTGTGTGTGGTTTGTGTGTGTGTGTGTGTTGTTGTGTGTGTGTGTGTGTGTGTGTGTTTGTGTGTGTTGTGGTGTGTGTGTGTGTGTGTGTGTGGGTGTGTGTGTGTGTGTTTGTGTGTGTGTGTGTGTGTGGTGTTGTAGTGTGTGTAGTTTTCCTCTTTAGTTGCTAGTTGGTACTTTTTCTTCTTTTCTCTACAGCACTAGCCATTGTGAAAAAGCCTCCTGATTTTGGTCTATATTCGGATTACTGCCATCATATTTTGCATCAAAGTTAAAGGGATAATGAGCTCAATACCACAGGAAATGAGCTCACTACCCAGCCATTGTGAAGAAGGCCAGCAGTCATAATTCAATATGGTTGTAACCTACTTCCTTCAAGGTATGAATTTTGGGCAAAAAACTAAATTAAAGTAAGCTCTTGTCCCCTCAAAACACAACATGCCAAAAATTGCTTATGATACTGAATTTTTTGATTATTACGTATAACATTTCCAAATTTTTTCTATCGTATACACTGGAGGTATTTAGGGGGGGGAGGGCTAGATGCACAGGAACTCCTTTTCATTTAATAATAATAATATTATGGATGGTCAATCATTTAAGTCACACAGCGTGTGGTAAATATTATTACTTTAAGTATATTATTCATAGAAAATCTTTGCAACTACACCTCACAAGCAATACCCCAATATTTTTATAATACAATAAAACTGTTGCGATAAGCCATCGTGTAGTGATGTAATATGGTGAATATGGCAAAGCGTTGGGCAGGTAACATTTATTTCTTTGGGGTCTAGTTGCTGTTATTTTTTTAAGAAAAAAATGACATCTTGAGAATGACAGTCACAGTAGTACTAGTAGCTCTTCTACTAGTCCATAACTAGCTGGCTAGTATTAACTCTGTTTTCTACAGAAAAGCTTTTCTGATACTTATTTCAAATTACTTAATGGAGGTTTTTGTCCTTCCTTGTGTCATTTTTTCACAGGGCAACCCGTGATCTTGGTGTGTTCAGTTAATGGCCAATGAAGACTTTCTACAAAGCCACAGAGATATTGAGAGGACACGGAATATCATGCAATATCATAAATTTTAGGGTGATTGGTTTGCCTTTCTTGATGTCATGGAGCATCATACACCATCATTCACGGCAATCACACATTTCTGCTCATGACCAAAAAATTCAAGCAAATCTTATTGAAGTTGCTTTTATTTGTAAAAACTATTCTTTTTTTTATGGGACGACAAAATATTGCCCTTCGACGCCAACAGACATGATGAAAAGTATCTTCATAACCCTGTTATTAACCATGGTAACTTTCAATCTTTGCTTGATCTTTTGCATTGAGTCAGGTAATGAAAGTATTGAAGGGAGCACTTCGCATAAATGTCCCTTAAAAATGCTACAAATTTGATCCAAAAACAATCAAGAATGAGTTATTGAGATAATTGGGAATATTACTAAATTTTCACAGTGCTAGTCAGATGGCTCATTTCTGATCTTTTCAGTATTGGGAGGATGAAGTTTCTGACATTTTTTTCAATCAGGAGCAAGTTAAAGTTATGTCTCTTTGTCCATGAGCTTAATCCAAAAATATGAGAAGAGTTTTCTTAGAGTTGTACCGTGTAGTGTGGGAACCTCTGGCGAATTCCTTATCAAATATAACAATATCACACTATAAACAGGTCATGGATTATAGATTTTTGCAGTTATTGAGGAATCAGAGAATATGATAGAAACTGGTACATGTCTGGATGTATTAGAGGAGTAGTAGCTACTTGAACTCCATAATTTCTCAAAAGCAGTTTTATTTACATCGTTTTCTCTCACAAGCTCAACTTTCTATTGTTAAGTCTTGAGATATCATTGCAATGAGTAAATTATTTTTGGGATAATTAGTAAAGTTGCATTGTTCTTTAATAATTCTCCAAAAAGGCAGAAGCTTTTGCTGAAAAAACCCTAAGCAGCATCTGTTTCAGCCTAACAGACAACAAAAAACCTTTTGGGGCTTAATGTAAAATAGATGGAAGAGAGTCTAGCAAAACTCACTGGATAATCTTTGGACAGTTTTATGATATAGTAGTACAGACTTTTCGGAAGAGAGAAAAATGTCACAGTTTGGATGGAATACAGATACAGTTACGGATGGATGTACTCTCCTGTAGCTATTACAAACACACAGTTTGTGATGTCTTTTTTGTTTCCTGGAAAGGGGGCTAAACCTTGTCAAAGGTTTGAATGTTGCCTTGCAGTCCAAGAACTTCAGACATTATTAAGGCATACAGGTACATTGACCTTACCAAACAAAGTACCCAGAAAGCGAGAGTTGAAATAGATAGAGTTTAATGAAGAATGGTTTACTGTTGCTAATTCTATGGCAAGGCAGTTTGGTGTGAACAACGAGGTCATTTACTATTTGCGTCATACCATGTGGTAGAACAGCAAAACAGGAGTAACACTCCAGAAATTCTTAACAATATTCCAAAGTTTGT
>NW_024536511.1:0-9527 GCF_016097555.1 Gigantopelta aegis | reverse complement strand
TTTTTTGGTGAAGAAGTGAATTATATGAAAGAATTTATCATCGATTAATACAAGACTGAAGACCACATCCTAAAAGACATATACAATATCTAGTTATTAACAAGATGACCTGATGTCCATGAATAGCATTGCAATGAAATGTCTAAGCTTACTCGTTTTTAACAAACCATCCTTGATAGTTCGTTTTTAATAATTGTGTGTTCTTACTGTCAAAACGTATCTATACACACAACAACCGAAAGTTTAGACAACTATCTCTTATGACGTCTAAATTTACCATGGTTAGAATACCTAAAAGAAAACCAGGTCCTCCTGTTTGTGTTGAGGGAAAGGGTTAATGAAAAAAAAGTACAGAACAGTTTGTTTTAGTTTAACAACGCACCACCTAGAGAGCACATTGTTTTTTGGTTTTTTTTTTTCTCTCGGCTCTTCTGAACTGGACGTCAAATATTCTTGGTATTCTGACACTAGTTCTTCCAGAGGCAAACACCGACCCTTGTCGACACTTCGGTCTACTCGTTTTAGCCGACTATGCAGCAAGGGACCTCTTTATTTGCGCTTCCCACATGCAGGATAGCACAAACCATGGCCTGTTGTGGTATAATAAACCAGTACCTTGGATCGTACCACTAGGATCACGGTTGTACATGGCTTTGCCACATATCCCACTGAACTGGCGAAGAAGCGTACCGGCGAACTGGAGAGCCTTGGGGGCAATCCAACTCAGGTTTTTGAGTCGGTAGCGAGGCTTTAAAAAATCCGCTTGCCTCGACTGGCAAAAACCGAGTCAACCCGAGTACCTACCAGGCCGCAAAGGTTGATTGAGGTTTATGTTGTTTGTAAAATGGTAAAACGTTTCACGATGTGAAATACTAATCTCATAAAACTAGGGTCATTTATAAATGGTATGCCATTGATCTTTTAATTCACCCGTTAAGCAGACCTAAATTTTTCGTTACTGGAGTATATTATTATTTATTGTATGAGGCATGGTTTTCTACGGTTGGTTATTTTTGTTTATTTTTAGGTTGACGATGTGCGAATACAAAGAGACTGGAAGAATCTACTTATCATGGGCTGGCGACACGCTGAAGAACATGGCTACGCTAGAAATTGGAAGATTTCATCAACATCCTGGCGACCGATGAAGCATACCGTGAAATATTGAATAAAGTTTGTCACTTTGGACAGCCAGTTTTTCCGGTCCTCATTGAGTCAGGGCAGTTCGAATTGTTCCCCGCCGAAAAGATAAATACTGTTCCCTCCCTTTTTTCCTTTCCTCTCTCCCGTTCTCTTCATCCGTCCTCTCCGTCCGTTGTCCCTCCGCCCCGTCGTCCGTCCGTCAGTCCGTCTTCCCGTCCGTCAATGTCCGTCCGTATTCTTGATGAGTAGTTCGTTTTGATTTTTAAAGTGTTCACTCCTTTTTTCTTTGACAGCCATTTTTGCGTAACTCAGTGCATTCAGTTCGATTTGTTCAGCACGGAAAGGAAAAGCACTTGTGTCCCTCTTCCCCTCCGCTCTTATGTCTCTCCATTCCGTCTCCGGAACTGTCCCGCCCGCTCCGTCCGTTCGTTCCGTCATTTCGCGGTTCCGTCCGACACAGGCCGGTATTCTGTATAGTTCGTTTGCAATAACTGGTCACCTACAGGACAGCCGATTTTTTGTTTAACTCTGCAATTCAGTTTTCGAAATTGTTCGCCGTGAAAAGATAAATACTTGTCCCGCCCTCCATTCCTCTCATCGTCTGGCCGCCCGTCCTCCGTCCGCACCCCCGTCCGTCCCCTCGCCGTCCGCCTTGCCGTGTCAGTGCGTCCATCCGTATTTCTTGATAGTTCGTGTGGATAAATTTGGCACTTGGGACAGCCATTTTTGGTTCTAATCCATGCATTCAGTTCGAATGGTTCCCGCGGAAAAAAGATAAAATACTTGTCTCCTCCTCCATTCCTCTCGCTCCGTCTCTCGCTCTCTCTCTCTCCGCATCATCAGCGCTCGTCTCCCATCCGTCTCTCTGTCCGCCCGTTCCGTCCGGCCATCCGTATTCTGTGATAGCTTTGTTCATAATTGTGTGTTAGGCTGGCTGCTTGTAAATTTCATTGTTAGTGTTTGATAGTGTGTTTTATAATTGTGTGTTTTGCTTCGAAATTTCATTGTATATGTTGACTGATCGTGTTCTACCTTTTTTTCTAGTTGACGTGTGGAATCAAGGGAGATGGAGAAGATTTATCATCGGTGCTGGTGACAGTTGAAGGGTAGCTGGTCACAAGCGAAGCATTTTTATGGTAAGTTACCTCCCTTCTTGAACTTTGGTATAGTTTGGTTTATAATGTGTTTGTGAAGAAAGATGAATTATTATTGAAAGATATAATTATCAATGGATTAATAACAGCTGAAGACACAGCTAAAACGACATAGTACATATCTGTTTATTAGCAAGATGAGCTGATGTCAAATGAAGTTGCATGCAATGAAACGGCTTAAGTAATCGTTTTTAAAAGACCTCCTTGATAGTCGTTTTATAATGGTGTGTTATTACTGCAAACGTATATATACTCAACAACGAAGATCTTTAGCAAAATATCTCTTATACGTCTAATTTGCCAGGGTTGAATAAACGTAAAAGAACAACAGGTCCTCCTGGTGTGTGAGGGAAAGGTTAATGAAAAAAAAAGACAACAGTTTGTTTTGATTTAACAAACTGCCACCTAGAGAAAACATTGTTTTTGTTTTATTTTATCATCGGCTCTTGGACGTTCAAATATATGGTCATCTGACACTGTTTCTTCAGAGGAAACCCGCTTGTCGCCACAAGGCTACTCTTTTACGCACATGCAGCAAGGGATCTTTTATTTGCGCTTCCACAGCGCAGGATAGCAAACAAACCCAATGCCTTTGGTTATACAAGTCTTGAGTCGGGTCGTTGTACATGGTTTGCAACCTAACCCACTGAGCCTGCGGGGCATCACTCAGGGTTTGAGTCGGTATCTGGATAAAACATCCCATCGCCTCGACTGGCATCCAAACCACCAGTCCCTAACAAGCCGCAAAAAGGTCGAGATGCAATGTTTATGTTGTTTGTAAATAATGGTAAATCGTTGTCAGATGTGAAGACTAATTCATTAAAAATAGGTTTCATTTACTAAATGTATGCACATTTAGCTTTTAACACTAGCTAAAGTTTCGGTTCGGAGTATAGTATGATGGATTGGTGAGGAATGGGTTGGTGCCTTACGTTGTTGGGGGGGGGGGGGTTTTAGTGACGTGTTGGAATCAAGAGATGGAAGCTAGATTATCAGTCGGGCTGGCGACAGCGGATGAAGACAGGGCTACGTAGAGCATTGGAAAGAGTTCAATCAACATCCTGGCGACCAGAAATGAAGTAAGTTGGATATTGAATAAGGTTGCTCACTTTGACAAGCCATTTTTTCTTGCCTCATGCATTCAAGTTCGAATTGTTCCGCTGGAAACGATACATACGTTGTCCGATAACTCCCCCACCTATCTCCGTCTCTCCCATCCGCACGTACTGTAAGCCCGATCCGTGCCGAATTTCCCGGTCCTTCCCGTCGCTCGCATTACGGACCGTCCGTCCATTCTTGAAGATTCGTGATAGTTCGTTGCACTAATTGTCACATGACAGACAGCCATTTTTTTGTTAATCATCCGACTTCAGTGTCGAATGTTCACCAGCCGGAAAAGATCAAAATACTTGTCCCTTCCCACCTCCATGCTCTCCAGTCTTCCACTCGTCAGTCTGTCCGACCGTCCGTCCGTCCGTCGTTACGTCAGTCGGTCCGTCTCGCAATCAGTATTGCTGAGAGTTCGTAGCGGAATAATTGTTACAACATTGACAGCCGAGTGATTTTGTTAACTCAGGCATCAGTTCCGAATTGTTCCGACGGAAAAGATAAAAAATTGACCTTCCCTACCTCCACTCTCTCCGTCTATCATGAGTCAATCGTCGCCCGCCGTCCGTTCAGTCCGTCCCGTTCCGTCCTTACTTCCGTCCGTCATCATCCAGATTCTGATAGTTCGTTGATAATGTCACTTGACGCCATTTTGGTAATAATGAATTCAGTTCGAATTGTTACGCCGGAAAAGAAATACATGTCCCTCCCTACCATTCCTCTCGGTCTCTCTCGCTCCGTCTTCAATCGTGTCGTCGCCCGTCCGTCCGTACATCAGTATTCTGGATAGTTTGTGTAATAATGTCACTTTGACAGAATTCTGGTAAAACTCATGGATGCAGTTCGAATTGTTCCGCGGAAAAGTTAAATCGTGCCCGTCCCTCCAATCCTCTCTCCGTCTCTCTCTCCGTTCCTCTCGTCTCTCCATCCGTCGTCTGTCGCCGTCGGTCCGTCCATCGTATTCGTGATAGTTTGTTTCATAAGTTGTGTGTTTTGCTTGAAAATTGCATTGTTATCGTTTGGATAGTTTGTTTTATAAGTGGGGGGTTTTGCTCAAACGTTCATTGTTATTCTGTCATGAGGTGTGTCCTACTTTTTTTCTAGTGACGGTGAATCAAGATAGATGGGAAGAGCTATTATAACCACGTCTCGGGTGGTGACAGTTGAAGGTGTTTAAGCTGGTCACCCGAGTTATAAGACGAAGAGCAATGTCCTAGAAAGGTCATAAGGATAGTTACCTCCCTGTCTTGATTTTTTTGGATTAGTTTGGTTTATAATTTGGTTTTTGTGAAGAACGGTCAATATTATTGAACGAGATTAGTCAAATCGATTAATCACAGCTGTAAGCCACAGTCTAAAGAACATATATAATAGTGTTATAGCTAGACAAGAACTGAATGAGGCTACAAAGCATTGAAGTTGCATGGCAATGAAAATGTCTAAGTAATCGTTGTTTTTAAAACCTCCAGTTGGATTACGTTCCTTTTATAACGCTGTTCGTGTTTTCGTACAATGAGGCAAAAGTATAGATATAATCAAGAACGAAAGTTAGGCAGCAAATCTATTTTAGGAAGTTCTAATTTGCCAAGGGTTGAATAAAAGGCAAGGTAAAAAGAACAAACCAGTTCCTCTGTGGTGTTGATGGAAAAGGTGTAAATGAACACAAAAAAGTACAAACAGTTTGTTTTTATTTAAACAACGCCACCTCGAGAACATTGTTTTTATTGGATTTGTATATTAGGCTCATGGGACGTCAGCGTATGAGCCTCGAAATTGTGAAACTGACTTAAGTGTCGAGACAGGAAATCCCGCTGATTCTCCCCACATAGGCTCTCTTTTACGACACTGCAGCAAGGGAGCTTTAATTTGCGCTTTCAACAGACAGGATAGAACAACATTAAGGATGGCCTATAGTTGAGATAACGCAATGTACTTGGATCGCTGAGCGAGTGTATAGAGTGGTTTTGAACACTACCCACTGAGCCTTGCGGAGGCACTCACTCAGGGTTTTGAGTCGGTATCTGGATTAAAAAAATCCCATGCTCGACTGGCATCCAGAACCCAGTACCCTATCCAGCCGCAAAAGGTGTCGATGCAGTTTAATGGTTGTGTAAATGGCAAACGTTTTACAGATGGTGAATACTAATTCATCGAAAAATAGGTTCCAAGTATAGTGAATGGTATGCCATTTCTTTTTAACATTAGGCTAAATTTTCGTTCTGGAGCATAATAGTTAATTATTGTTGAGGAATGTTTTTCTACGTTGTTTTTTGTTTTTTTTAGTTGATCGTGTGGAATCCAAGATGAAATGGAAGCATAGCTTATCATCGGGCTGGCGACAGCTGAAGGACATGGGCTCACAGACCTCGAATTGGACAAGATTGTTCAATCAAAATCCTGGCGACAGATGAAGCCTAGAGCGTGATATTGCGGGCCAAGGTAAAGGACTTTGTAACTCTGACAGCCATTGTTTCTTTCTCAGCCTTCAGTTCGAATTGTCGCCGGAAAGTTAAATTAATTGTCCCTAATCCTTCTCTCTCGTCTCTCCAGGCGTCCGTCTGTCCGACCAGTCCGTCCGTCCGTCCGTCCGTATTCTTGATAGTTCGTTTGGAAATGTCACGTTGACAGCCTTTTAGTTAACTCACGCATTACAGTTCGATTGTCGCCGGAAAAGATAAATTTGTCCCTCCCCTCCCGCCTCTCTCGTCTCTCACATGCGTCCGTTGTTCGCGAAGGTCAAGGTCGCAGTCCGTCCTTCCGTCCGTTCGATCCATCCGTATTCTTGGATAGTTCGTTTGAGAATTGTCACTTCTAACAGCAATTTGGTTATTCCATGTATTCAGTAACTGTCGCCGGAAAAGATAAATCTGTCCCTCCTCCATTCCTCTGTCTCCGTCTCTCCATCCGTCGTCTGGCCGCCCGTCAGTCCGGCCGTCTTCCGTCCTTTCACGTCCGTTCGTCCATCCGTCTTCTGATAGTTCGTTGATAATTGTCACTTGACAAAGCCATTTTTTTGTTAAATATGATTCAGTTGAATGTGCTGCCGGAAAAGATAAATACGTGTACCTCCCTCCAGTCCTCTCTCCGTTCTCTTCTCCGTCTATATCTCCGTATCTCCAATCCGTCGTCAGCCCGTCCGTCGTCCATCGTATTCTTGATAGTTTGTTTCATAAGTTGTGTTGTTTTGCTTGTAAATTTCATTGTTATTGTTTGATAGTTGTTTTATAATTGTGTGTTTTGCTTGAAAATTTCATTGTTATTGTTGACTGATGTGTTCTACCTTTTTTCTAGTTGACGTGTGAATCAAGAGATGGAAGATATTTATCATCGGGCTGGTGACAGTTGAAGGTGTAGCTGTCACAAGCGAAGCATTTAATGGTAAGTACCTCCCTTCTTGATTTTGGATAGTTGGTTATAATTGTTTTTTGGAAGAAGTGAATTATTATTGAAAGATATTTATCAATCGATTAATAACAGCTGAAGACACAGCTAAAGACATATACATATCTGTTATTAGCAAGATGACTGATGTCAAATGAAGTGCATGCAATGAAATGTCTAAGTAATCGTTTTTAAAACCTCCTTGATAGTTCGTTTTATAATTGTGTGTTTTACTGCAAACGTATATATACTCAACAACGAAAGTTTAGCAATATCTCTTATGAGTCTAAATTTGCATGGTTGAATAAACGTAAAAAGAAAACCAGGTCCTCCTGTTGTGTTGAGGAAAGGTTAATGAAAAAAAAAGTACACAGTTTGTTTTATTTAACAACGCCACCTAGAGAACATTGTTTTATTTTATTTTATACATCGGCTCTTGGACGTCAAATATATGGTCATTCTGACATGTTCTTCAGAGGAAACCCGCTGTCGCCACTTAGGCTACTCTTTTACGACATGCAGCAAGGGATCTTTTATTTGCGCTTCCACAGGCAGGATAGCACAAACCATGGCCTTTGTTATACCAGTCTTGGATCGCTGTCGGTGTACATGGTTTGCACCTACCCACTGAGCCTTGCGGGGCACTCACTCAGGGTTTGAGTCGGTATATGGATTAAAAAATCCCATGCCTCGACTGGCATCCGAACCCAGTACCTACCAGCCGCAAAGGTTGATGAGTTTATGTTGTTTGTAAAGGTAAACGTTTCAGATGTGAATACTAATTCATTTAAAATAGGTTCATTATAAATGGTATGCCATTTCTTTTAACATTAGCTAAATTTTCGTTCTGGAGTATATTATTATATTGTTGAGGAATGTTTCTACATTGTTTTTTGTTTTTTTAGTTGACGTGTGGAATCAAGAGATGGAAGATATTATCATCGGGCTGGCGACAGCTGAAGACATGGCTACGAGAATTGGAAGATTTCATCAACATCCTGGCGACAGATGAAGCTAAGTGATATTGAATAAAGTTTGTCACTTTGACAGCCATTTTTTCTTTCCTCAGCATTCAGTTCGAATTGTTCCGCCGGAAAAGATAAATACTTGTCCCTCCCTCCCTTCCTCTCTCCGTCTCTCCATCCGTGTCGTCTCCGCCCGTCCGTCCGTCCGTCCTTCAGTCCGTCCGTCCATCGATTCTTGAAGTTCGTTGATAATTGTCACTTTGACAGCCATTTTTTGTTAACTAATGCATTCAGTTCGAATTGTTCCGCCGGAAAAGATAAATACTTGTCCCTCCCTCCATTCCTCTCTCCGTCTCTCATTCATACCGTCTCTCAGCTCTCCGTCTCTCTCTCTCCGTCTCTCCATTCCTCCGTCTGTCCGCCAGTCCGCGTCATCCCCCGGTAGTCTTGATAGTTTGTTTCATAATGTGTGTTTGCTTGTAAATTTCATTGTATTGTTTTGATAGTTGTTTTTTTAAATGTGTGTTTGCTTGAAAATTTCATTGTTATGTTGACTGATGTGTTCTACCTTTTTTCTAGTGACGTGTGGAATCAAGAGATGGAAGATATTTATCATCGGGCTGTGACAGTGAAGGTGTAGCTGTCACAAGCGAAGCATTTTTAATGGTAAGTTACCTCCTTCTTGATTTTGGATAGTTTGGTTTATAATTGTTTTTGTGAAGAAGTGAATTATATTGAAAGATATTTATCAATCGATTAATAACACTGAAGACAAGCTAAAAACAATAATTCTGTTATTAGAAGATGACTGATGTCAAATGAAGTTGCATGCAAGAAATGTCTAATAATCGTTTTTAAAAAACCCCTTGATAGTTCGTTTTATAATTTTGTGTTTTACTGCAAAACGATAATACTCAACAACGAAAGTTTAGCAAATTCTTTATGAGTCTAAATTTGCCATGGTTGAATAAAAGTAAAGAAAACCGGTCCTCTGTTGTGTTGAGGGGGTTAATGAAAAAAAAAAGACAAAGTTTTTTATTTAACCAACGACCTAGAGAAATTTTTTTTTTTTTTTATCATCGGCTCTTGGACGCAAATTATGGTCATTCTGACACTGTTCTTCAGAGGAAACCCGCTGTCGCCCTTAGGCTACTCTTTTACGACAGCAGCAAGGGGATTTTATTTGCGCTTCCAAGGCAGGATAGCACAAACCATGGCCTTTTTATACCAGTTTGGATCGTGGTGGTGACATGGTTTTCACCTACCCACTGAGCCTTTGCGGGGCACTCATCAGGGTTTTGGTCGGTATCTGGATTAAAAAATCCCATGCCTCGATGGCATCCGAACCCAGTACCACCAGCCAAAGGTTGAGAGTTTATGTTGTTTGTAAAGGTAAACGTTCGATGTGAAACTAATTCATTAAAAAGGTTCATTTATAAATGGTATGCCATTCTTTAACATTAGCTAAATTTTCGTTCTGGAGTATTTATATTATGTTGAGGAATGTTTCTACGTTGTTTTTGTTTTTTAGTGAGTGTGGAATCAAGAGAGGAAATACTTTCATCGGGTGGCGACGCTGAAGAATGGCACGAGAATTGGAAGATTTCATAACATCCTGGCGACAGATGAAGTAAGTGATAGAATAAAGTTTGCACTTTGACAGCCTTTTCTTTCCCATGCATCAGTTGAATTGTTCGCCGGAAAAGAAAATACTGCCCTCCCTCCCTTCCTCTTCCGTCTCTCCTCCTCCGCTGTCCGCCCGTCCGTCCGTTTCGTC
>NW_024536510.1:0-9871 GCF_016097555.1 Gigantopelta aegis | reverse complement strand
CTATCGTAAACCTAAACATCTCTCAATATGAACTGCCAGAAGCCCGCTGGGTATATGGGCAATACTATCGTAAACCTAAACATCTCTCAATATGAACTGCCAGAAGCCCGCTGGGTATATGGGCAATACTATCGTAAACCTAAACATCTCTCAATATGAACTGCCAGAAGCCCGCTGGGTATATGGGCAATACTATCGTAAACCTAAACATCTCTCAATATGAACGGCCAGAAGCCCACTGGGTATATGGGCAGTACTATCGTAAACCTAAACATCTCTCAATATGAACGGCCAGAAGCCCGCTGGGTATATGGGCAATACTATCGTAAACCTAAACATCTCTCAATATGAACTGCCAGAAGCCCGCTGGGTATATGGGCAATACTATCGTAAACCTAAACATCTCTCAATATGAACTGCCAGAAGCCCGCTGGGTATATGGGCAATACTATCGTAAACCTAAACATCTCTCAATATGAACTGCCCGCTGGGTAGGGCAATACTAAGCCCCCGCTGGGTATATGGGCAATACTATCGTAAACCTAAACATCTCTCAATATGAACGGCCAGAAGCCCGCTGGGTATATGGGCAATACTATCGTAAACCTAAACATCTCTCAATATGAACTGCCAGAAGCCCGCTGGGTATATGGGCAATACTATCGTAAACCTAAACATCTCTCAATATGAACTGCCAGAAGCCCGCTGGGTATATGGGCAATACTATCGTAAACCTAAACATCTCTCAATATGAACTGCCAGAAGCCCGCTGGGTATATGGGCAATACTATCGTAAACCTAAACATCTCTCAATATGAACTGCCAGAAGCCCGCTGGGTATATGGGCAATACTATCGTAAACCTAAACATCTCTCAATATGAACGTAGAAGCCCGCTGGGTATATGGGCAATACTATCGTAAACCTAAACATCTCTCAATATGAACGGCCAGAAGCCCGCTGGGTATATGGGCAATACTATCGTAAACCTAAACATCTCTCAATATGAACTCTCTATCGTAATATGAACGGCCAGAAGCCCACTGGGTATATGGGCAATACTATCGTAAACCTAAACATCTCTCAATATGAACGGCCAGAAGCCCGCTGGGTATATGGGCAATACTATCGTAAACCTAAACATCTCTCAATATGAACGGCCAGAAGCCCGCTGGGTATATGGGCAATACTATCGTAAACCTAAACATCTCTCAATATGAACTGCCAGAAGCCCGCTGGGTATATGGGCAATACTATCGTAAACCTAAACATCTCTCAATATGAACTGCCAGAAGCCCGCTGGGTATATGGGCAATACTATCGTAAACCTAAACATCTCTCAATATGAACGGCCAGAAGCCCGCTGGGTATATGGGCAATACTATCGTAAACCTAAACATCTCTCAATATGAACTGCCAGAAGCCCGCTGGGTATATGGGCAATACTATCGTAAACCTAAACATCTCTCAATATGAACTGCCAGAAGCCCGCTGGGTATATGGGCAATACTATCGTAAACCTAAACATCTCTCTCTGAAACGGCCAGAAGCCCACTGGGTATATGGGCAATACTATCGTAAACCTAAACATCTCTCAATATGAACTGCCAGAAGCCCGCTGGGTATATGGGCAATACTATCGTAAACCTAAACATCTCTCAATATGAACTGCCAGAAGCCCGCTGGGTATATGGGCAATACTATCGTAAACCTAAACATCTCTCAATATGAACTGCCAGAAGCCCGCTGGGTATATGGGCAATACTATCGTAAACCTAAACATCTCTCAATATGAACTGCCAGAAGCCCGCTGGGTATATGGGCAATACTATCGTAAACCTAAACATCTCTCAATATGAACTGCCAGAAGCCCGCTGGGTATATGGGCAATACTATCGTAAACCTAAACATCTCTCAATATGAACGGCCAGAAGCCCGCTGGGTATATGGGCAATACTATCGTAAACCTAAACATCTCTCAATATGAACGGCCAGAAGCCCGCTGGGTATATGGGCAATACTATCGTAAACCTAAACATCTCTCAATATGAACTGCCAGAAGCCCGCTGGGTATATGGGCAATACTATCGTAAACCTAAACATCTCTCAATATGAACTGCCAGAAGCCCGCTGGGTATATGGGCAATACTATCGTAAACCTAAACATCTCTCAATATGAACGGCCAGAAGCCCGCTGGGTATATGGGCAATACTATCGTAAACCTAAACATCTCTCAATATGAACTGCCAGAAGCCCGCTGGGTATATGGGCAATACTATCGTAAACCTAAACATCTCTCAATATGAACTGCCAGAAGCCCGCTGGGTATATGGGCAATACTATCGTAAACCTAAACATCTCTCAATATGAACTGCCAGAAGCCCGCTGGGTATATGGGCAATACTATCGTAAACCTAAACATCTCTCAATATGAACTGCCAGAAGCCCGCTGGGTATATGGGCAATACTATCGTAAACCTAAACATCTCTCAATATGAACTGCCAGAAGCCCGCTGGGTATATGGGCAATACTATCGTAAACCTAAACATCTCTCAATATGAACTGCCAGAAGCCCGCTGGGTATATGGGCAATACTATCGTAAACCTAAACATCTCTCAATATGAACGGCCAGAAGCCCGCTGGGTATATGGGCAATACTATCGTAAACCTAAACATCTCTCAATATGAACGGCCAGAAGCCCGCTGGGTATATGGGCAATACTATCGTAAACCTAAACATCTCTCAATATGAACTGCCAGAAGCCCGCTGGGTATATGGGCAATACTATCGTAAACCTAAACATCTCTCAATATGAACTGCCAGAAGCCCGCTGGGTATATGGGCAATACTATCGTAAACCTAAACATCTCTCAATATGAACTGCCAGAAGCCCGCTGGGTATATGGGCAATACTATCGTAAACCTAAACATCTCTCAATATGAACTGCCAGAAGCCCGCTGGGTATATGGGCAATACTATCGTAAACCTAAACATCTCTCAATATGAACGGCCAGAAGCCCGCTGGGTATATGGGCAATACTATCGTAAACCTAAACATCTCTCAATATGAACGGCCAGAAGCCCGCTGGGTATATGGGCAATACTATCGTAAACCTAAACATCTCTCAATATGAACGGCCAGAAGCCCGCTGGGTATATGGGCAATACTATCGTAAACCTAAACATCTCTCAATATGAACTGAGAAGCCAGAAGCCCGCTGGGTATATGGGCAATACTATCGTAAACCTAAACATCTCTCAATATGAACGGCCAGAAGCCCGCTGGGTATATGGGCAATACTATCGTAAACCTAAACATCTCTCAATATGAACGGCCAGAAGCCCGCTGGGTATATGGGCAATACTATCGTAAACCTAAACATCTCTCAATATGAACTGCCAGAAGCCCGCTGGGTATATGGGCAATACTATCGTAAACCTAAACATCTCTCAATATGAACTGCCAGAAGCCCGCTGGGTATATGGGCAATACTATCGTAAACCTAAACATCTCTCAATATGAACTGCCAGAAGCCCGCTGGGTATATGGGCAATACTATCGTAAACCTAAACATCTCTCAATATGAACTGCCAGAAGCCCGCTGGGTATATGGGCAATACTATCGTAAACCTAAACATCTCTCAATATGAACTGCCAGAAGCCCGCTGGGTATATGGGCAATACTATCGTAAACCTAAACATCTCTCAATATGAACTGCCAGAAGCCCGCTGGGTATATGGGCAATACTATCGTAAACCTAAACATCTCTCAATATGAACTGCCAGAAGCCCGCTGGGTATATGGGCAATACTATCGTAAACCTAAACATCTCTCAATATGAACTGCCAGAAGCCCGCTGGGTATATGGGCAATACTATCGTAAACCTAAACATCTCTCAATATGAACTGCCAGAAGCCCGCTGGGTATATGGGCAATACTATCGTAAACCTAAACATCTCTCAATATGAACTGCCAGAAGCCCGCTGGGTATATGGGCAATACTATCGTAAACCTAAACATCTCTCAATATGAACGGCCAGAAGCCCGCTGGGTATATGGGCAATACTATCGTAAACCTAAACATCTCTCAATATGAACTGCCAGAAGCCCGCTGGGTATATGGGCAATACTATCGTAAACCTAAACATCTCTCAATATGAACTGCCAGAAGCCCGCTGGGTATATGGGCAATACTATCGTAAACCTAAACATCTCTCAATATGAACTGCCAGAAGCCCGCTGGGTATATGGGCAATACTATCGTAAACCTAAACATCTCTCAATATGAACTGCCAGAAGCCCGCTGGGTATATGGGCAATACTATCGTAAACCTAAACATCTCTCAATATGAACGGCCAGAAGCCCGCTGGGTATATGGGCAATACTATCGTAAACCTAAACATCTCTCAATATGAACTGCCAGAAGCCCGCTGGGTATATGGGCAATACTATCGTAAACCTAAACATCTCTCAATATGAACTGCCAGAAGCCCGCTGGGTATATGGGCAATACTATCGTAAACCTAAACATCTCTCAATATGAACGGCCAGAAGCCCGCTGGGTATATGGGCAATACTATCGTAAACCTAAACATCTCTCAATATGAACTGCCAGAAGCCCGCTGGGTATATGGGCAATACTATCGTAAACCTAAACATCTCTCAATATGAACGGCCAGAAGCCCGCTGGGTATATGGGCAATACTATCGTAAACCTAAACATCTCTCAATATGAACTGCCAGAAGCCCGCTGGGTATATGGGCAATACTATCGTAAACCTAAACATCTCTCAATATGAACTGCCAGAAGCCCGCTGGGTATATGGGCAATACTATCGTAAACCTAAACATCTCTCAATATGAACGGCCAGAAGCCCGCTGGGTATATGGGCAATACTATCGTAAACCTAAACATCTCTCAATATGAACGGCCAGAAGCCCGCTGGGTATATGGGCAATACTATCGTAAACCTAAACATCTCTCAATATGAACTGCCAGAAGCCCGCTGGGTATATGGGCAATACTATCGTAAACCTAAACATCTCTCAATATGAACGGCCAGAAGCCCGCTGGGTATATGGGCAATACTATCGTAAACCTAAACATCTCTCAATATGAACGGCCAGAAGCCCGCTGGGTATATGGGCAATACTATCGTAAACCTAAACATCTCTCAATATGAACGGCCAGAAGCCCGCTGGGTATATGGGCAATACTATCGTAAACCTAAACATCTCTCAATATGAACTGCCAGAAGCCCGCTGGGTATATGGGCAATACTATCGTAAACCTAAACATCTCTCAATATGAACTGCCAGAAGCCCGCTGGGTATATGGGCAATACTATCGTAAACCTAAACATCTCTCAATATGAACTGCCAGAAGCCCGCTGGGTATATGGGCAATACTATCGTAAACCTAAACATCTCTCAATATGAACGGCCAGAAGCCCGCTGGGTATATGGGCAATACTATCGTAAACCTAAACATCTCTCAATATGAACTGCCAGAAGCCCGCTGGGTATATGGGCAATACTATCGTAAACCTAAACATCTCTCAATATGAACTGCCAGAAGCCCGCTGGGTATATGGGCAATACTATCGTAAACCTAAACATCTCTCAATATGAACGGCCAGAAGCCCGCTGGGTATATGGGCAATACTATCGTAAACCTAAACATCTCTCAATATGAACTGCCAGAAGCCCGCTGGGTATATGGGCAATACTATCGTAAACCTAAACATCTCTCAATATGAACTGCCAGAAGCCCGCTGGGTATATGGGCAATACTATCGTAAACCTAAACATCTCTCAATATGAACTGCCAGAAGCCCGCTGGGTATATGGGCAATACTATCGTAAACCTAAACATCTCTCAATATGAACGGCCAGAAGCCCGCTGGGTATATGGGCAATACTATCGTAAACCTAAACATCTCTCAATATGAACTGCCAGAAGCCCGCTGGGTATATGGGCAATACTATCGTAAACCTAAACATCTCTCAATATGAACTGCCAGAAGCCCGCTGGGTATATATGGGCAATACTATCGTAAACCTAAACATCTCTCAATATGAACGGCCAGAAGCCCGCTGGGTATATGGGCAATACTATCGTAAACCTAAACATCTCTCAATATGAACTGCCAGAAGCCCGCTGGGTATATGGGCAATACTATCGTAAACCTAAACATCTCTCAATATGAACGGCCAGAAGCCCGCTGGGTATATGGGCAATACTATCGTAAACCTAAACATCTCTCAATATGAACGGCCAGAAGCCCGCTGGGTATATGGGCAATACTATCGTAAACCTAAACATCTCTCAATATGAACGGCCAGAAGCCCGCTGGGTATATGGGCAATACTATCGTAAACCTAAACATCTCTCAATATGAACTGCCAGAAGCCCGCTGGGTATATGGGCAATACTATCGTAAACCTAAACATCTCTCAATATGAACTGCCAGAAGCCCGCTGGGTATATGGGCAATACTATCGTAAACCTAAACATCTCTCAATATGAACTGCCAGAAGCCCGCTGGGTATATGGGCAATACTATCGTAAACCTAAACATCTCTCAATATGAACTGCCAGAAGCCCGCTGGGTATATGGGCAATACTATCGTAAACCTAAACATCTCTCAATATGAACGGTCAGAAGCCCGCTGGGTATATGGGCAATACTATCGTAAACCTAAACATCTCTCAATATGAACTGCCAGAAGCCCGCTGGGTATATGGGCAATACTATCGTAAACCTAAACATCTCTCAATATGAACGGCCAGAAGCCCACTGGGTATATGGGCAATACTATCGTAAACCTAAACATCTCTCAATATGAACGGCCAGAAGCCCACTGGGTATATGGGCAATACTATCGTAAACCTAAACATCTCTCAATATGAACTGCCAGAAGCCCGCTGGGTATATGGGCAATACTATCGTAAACCTAAACATCTCTCAATATGAACTGCCAGAAGCCCGCTGGGTATATGGGCAATACTATCGTAAACCTAAACATCTCTCAATATGAACTGCCAGAAGCCCGCTGGGTATATGGGCAATACTATCGTAAACCTAAACATCTCTCAATATGAACTGCCAGAAGCCCGCTGGGTATATGGGCAATACTATCGTAAACCTAAACATCTCTCAATATGAACTGCCAGAAGCCCGCTGGGTATATGGGCAATACTATCGTAAACCTAAACATCTCTCAATATGAACTGCCAGAAGCCCGCTGGGTATATGGGCAATACTATCGTAAACCTAAACATCTCTCAATATGAACTGCCAGAAGCCCGCTGGGTATATGGGCAATACTATCGTAAACCTAAACATCTCTCAATATGAACTGCCAGAAGCCCGCTGGGTATATGGGCAATACTATCGTAAACCTAAACATCTCTCAATATGAACTGCCAGAAGCCCGCTGGGTATATGGGCAATACTATCGTAAACCTAAACATCTCTCAATATGAACGGCCAGAAGCCCGCTGGGTATATGGGCAATACTATCGTAAACCTAAACATCTCTCAATATGAACGGCCAGAAGCCCACTGGGTATATGGGCAATACTATCGTAAACCTAAACATCTCTCAATATGAACGGCCAGAAGCCCGCTGGGTATATGGGCAATACTATCGTAAACCTAAACATCTCTCAATATGAACGGCCAGAAGCCCGCTGGGTATATGGGCAATACTATCGTAAACCTAAACATCTCTCAATATGAACGGCCAGAAGCCCACTGGGTATATGGGCAATACTATCGTAAACCTAAACATCTCTCAATATGAACTGCCAGAAGCCCGCTGGGTATATGGGCAATACTATCGTAAACCTAAACATCTCTCAATATGAACTGCCAGAAGCCCGCTGGGTATATGGGCAATACTATCGTAAACCTAAACATCTCTCAATATGAACTGCCAGAAGCCCGCTGGGTATATGGGCAATACTATCGTAAACCTAAACATCTCTCAATATGAACTGCCAGAAGCCCGCTGGGTATATGGGCAATACTATCGTAAACCTAAACATCTCTCAATATGAACTGCCAGAAGCCCGCTGGGTATATGGGCAATACTATCGTAAACCTAAACATCTCTCAATATGAACGGCCAGAAGCCCGCTGGGTATATGGGCAATACTATCGTAAACCTAAACATCTCTCAATATGAACGGCCAGAAGCCCGCTGGGTATATGGGCAATACTATCGTAAACCTAAACCTAAACATCTCTCAATATGAACTGCCAGAAGCCCGCTGGGTATATGGGCAATACTATCGTAAACCTAAACATCTCTCAATATGAACGGCCAGAAGCCCGCTGGGTATATGGGCAATACTATCGTAAACCTAAACATCTCTCAATATGAACGGCCAGAAGCCCGCTGGGTATATGGGCAATACTATCGTAAACCTAAACATCTCTCAATATGAACTGCCAGAAGCCCGCTGGGTATATGGGCAATACTATCGTAAACCTAAACATCTCTCAATATGAACTGCCAGAAGCCCGCTGGGTATATGGGCAATACTATCGTAAACCTAAACATCTCTCAATATGAACTGCCAGAAGCCCGCTGGGTATATGGGCAATACTATCGTAAACCTAAACATCTCTCAATATGAACTGCCAGAAGCCCGCTGGGTATATGGGCAATACTATCGTAAACCTAAACATCTCTCAATATGAACGGCCAGAAGCCCACTGGGTATATGGGCAGTACTATCGTAAACCTAAACATCTCTCAATATGAACGGCCAGAAGCCCGCTGGGTATATGGGCAATACTATCGTAAACCTAAACATCTCTCAATATGAACTGCCAGAAGCCCGCTGGGTATATGGGCAATACTATCGTAAACCTAAACATCTCTCAATATGAACGGCCAGAAGCCCGCTGGGTATATGGGCAATACTATCGTAAACCTAAACATCTCTCAATATGAACTGCCAGAAGCCCGCTGGGTATATGGGCAATACTATCGTAAACCTAAACATCTCTCAATATGAACTGCCAGAAGCCCGCTGGGTATATGGGCAATACTATCGTAAACCTAAACATCTCTCAATATGAACGGCCAGAAGCCCGCTGGGTATATGGGCAATACTATCGTAAACCTAAACATCTCTCAATATGAACGGTCAGAAGCCCGCTGGGTATATGGGCAATACTATCGTAAACCTAAACATCTCTCAATATGAACTGCCAGAAGCCCGCTGGGTATATGGGCAATACTATCGTAAACCTAAACATCTCTCAATATGAACTGCCAGAAGCCCGCTGGGTATATGGGCAATACTATCGTAAACCTAAACATCTCTCAATATGAACTGCCAGAAGCCCGCTGGGTATATGGGCAATACTATCGTAAACCTAAACATCTCTCAATATGAACTGCCAGAAGCCCGCTGGGTATATGGGCAATACTATCGTAAACCTAAACATCTCTCAATATGAACTGCCAGAAGCCCGCTGGGTATATGGGCAATACTATCGTAAACCTAAACATCTCTCAATATGAACGGCCAGAAGCCCGCTGGGTATATGGGCAATACTATCGTAAACCTAAACATCTCTCAATATGAACGGTCAGAAGCCCGCTGGGTATATGGGCAATACTATCGTAAACCTAAACATCTCTCAATATGAACGGCCAGAAGCCCGCTGGGTATATGGGCAATACTATCGTAAACCTAAACATCTCTCAATATGAACTGCCAGAAGCCCGCTGGGTATATGGGCAATACTATCGTAAACCTAAACATCTCTCAATATGAACTGCCAGAAGCCCGCTGGGTATATGGGCAATACTATCGTAAACCTAAACATCTCTCAATATGA
>NW_024536509.1:0-9272 GCF_016097555.1 Gigantopelta aegis | reverse complement strand
GAAATCTTGTGATTCAAAGTAAGTGTATTAATCAGTGTTTATTTTGTGGGGTGTTTTTTAATATCTTTTCCTGCATAGCCCAGTGGTAAAGCACTCGCTTGATGTGCGGTCGGTTTGGGATCGATCCCGTCGGTGGGCCCATTGGGCTATTTCTCTTTCCAGCCAGTTCACCACGACTGGCATATCAAAGGCTGTGATATGTGGTATCCTGTATGGGATGGTGCATATAAAATATCCCTTCCTACTAATGGACAAATGTAGCGGGTTTCCCCTCTAAGATTATATGTCAAAATTACCAAATGTTTGACATCCAATAGCCGATGATTAATAAATCAATGTGCTCTAGTGCTGTCGTTAATTAAAACAAAACAAACCTTTTGCCGCGTCATAACTGTTCCAATAGATGGTCTTATTTTAATGAATTGTTGTTACTTTTATTCTAATTTTGTACGTACTTCCGTATTTCATATATATATTATATACATGTATGTTTATTTACCCGTGCTTTTTTAAATGAACATAATTCTTCCGCTAACTTCAGTACTTCCGTGAAGTGGTGATTTGATAATGGTAGTTATTTTAAACGCACAATGCATTTCAGTACTTATATAAATGAAAAGTTAACTTACGTACATGTGGTGGGCACAATCTCTAGTAGTGGGGGGGGGGGGGGGGGGGGGGGGGGGGGGGGGGGGGGGGGGGGGTCACACACCATATTTTAATCTATATATGCAGTACTACCAACAAGTTTAGATTTACTTCCTCGTGGGGTCTGCGCCCAACTGGTTAGGTAAATGATATGATCATTGTATTAACTCTATCTGTTGTTCTATGTTCTATTTCAGGTATTGGCAAACGAGACATGTAAGTTTAAAATCAAGAAAGAAAAAACCTTGCAAATACTTGTTTGATATCGGGTTATTTATATTTATTACTCACACATGGCCCATTGCCTACAGCTTAGCTTAGCTTAACTTGGTAACTAGTTTAACGTGTCCATATACCACTATCCCTATATGATCGGGGGTCTGACTCGGGATAGGGATAACTTAACAAATACGGTCAATTATGAAATTTTGAATATTAACACCAAAAATATAAAAAAGGGGAAAATTGGGGTTAATAAATTTTGACTGCGCCCTTAAAGAGAAATATTAACATTCCTAACCTATATAAATTATTAATATAATATAATTTCGCCGCAAATTTAGATCGGCTGGTCTAACATTAATAATAATTACTGAACAGTATTCATTAAGCCCATGGGAGGTTAGTAGGAAAGGCTATAAAGTTGGCACAAGTATGCAAAAAAACAAATTTAAATTAATTTTGGAAAAGGGACTGCCAATCATAGTCTAAACATTGGTTTGACCAGGTGAGGGTCGGGAGGGAGGGGAGTCCGGCCCTACACAAAACCTAAGGCCAAACAGCCTACGCCTATGATCCCAAAGAATGCCCTAACTCCCGGCATCCCATCCCCCCACCACCACCACCACCACCACCCACCGTGTCCAACCGCAGTCCAGTCCTGCATTGCCTTCAGAGAATATAATGTATAATCAAAACATGTTCACATTACATTTCTAAAAATAGTTTCCTCCAGTAAAATATTATAAAATTCCAACAATGTGTACTTTATTTGGTAAAACAAACTAACAACGTATATTTAAAGGGACATTCCTGAGTTTGCTGCATTGTAAGATGTTTCTGACTAATAAAATATTTCTACGATTAAACTTACATACTAAATATATTTTCTGGTTTAGAATATCAGTGTCTGTATATTCAATATGTTTCTGGTCGTCTTAATAGTTGTAAGAAGCCCAAACTGGATTTGTCGTCAAATAATTTCGTACGTACGAAAAAAATTAAGTTTTGGAAATAAAGTGAAATTTAACCTAGTACATATATTAGAACGATCAGAAACACGTTTAATATACAGCCACTAATATTTTATGCAGAAAAATATATTTGATATGTAATTACAATTGTTAAAAAGTCTTTGTTAGTCGATAACATCTTAACAAGTGCAGCAAACTCAGGAATGTCTCTGTAATATTCAGAGAATCAAATTATATTAATATGATTGTAGTCTAATTAGGAAATAACCATATTCAGTTTTTAGATTTGCGAGTGTAATTGTCTATTTGATACCGGAAATGTCATTTTTGACCGAAGGCATTGAAATATAATCAAAGTATTTTACTTAAAATTTGGAAACAACTTCTTGGCGTTTGGGCACCTGCTATTGTCCGAATTCTGGTAGTAGTTTCTACTAGATAAAACTAATATTTTGTATACCGCTTCTGACTGAAACATGTTACAAACTTGAAGGGATTGCATGATAAAAAGAAAATCAGGTTACTATGTTTTGATATCGTGGTTATTTGGCTCGGCTCGATAACTGTATAACAGGTTCGCTGAAGTTCGCCTGTTACACCGTTATCTAAACCTCACCAAATAACCACGATATCAAAACGTAGTAACCTGATATTCTATATTGTTCAAGCATAAACAGTTTTCTGTTGCCAACATCCACATTATGGACATGCATTTGTACATGATCAATACAATTAATATTTTGGCAAATGTGAGACGATGAGAGATCATGTTGGATTATACAGGTTTATCAAGGTATCCGAATTTAAATTAATTTTGTTTTTACAGATATCTGTAAAAGTGGTGTCGTGATCTGTGTGTAAATTGAAGAGGTTAGTTTTTGTGTATCTGTAGTTTTCTATATTTTATAACATTATGGTTATACAGGACATAAATAAATAAAAAAACCCAGCAAACTAAATTATTCACTATTCTCATGTGTTCAGGTTTTTTGTTTACAACTTCTACGAATTAACTTGCTGGTTGTAATTAGTGCTAGTATTACTAATACATATTAGTAAAATACACTAGGGATTGTATTAATTATAACATATATTTTGAATATATACTCTTCAAAAAAGTAGGGGAACCTGAAATATTAATGTTAATATCAACTATTAGACCGAACATACGTTTTGACCACAGACATCCTAGTATAGTTTGCACATACATCACGCAGTTGCCCCGTACACGTGCGTAGGGTTGTCATTCTCGATTTTGACAATTTCCAGGAAGGTCGATTAATCACTGTGGAACATTATTTCTGTCAATCTTTTTCATTCTGTTGATCATACAGTTCTTATTGTTTTGTTTTTAGTTATTTTT
This sequence comes from Gigantopelta aegis, assembly GCF_016097555.1. Taxonomy (NCBI): domain Eukaryota; kingdom Metazoa; phylum Mollusca; class Gastropoda; order Neomphalida; family Peltospiridae; genus Gigantopelta; species Gigantopelta aegis. Next base: position 6,068 of record NW_024536509.1, on the reverse strand, counting down.
ATTGTTTGAAATTGCGATACGGCGTATGCAAGGCGATGAGCGTCTGCGGGTTATTGGCATGCTGCAAACGGGTAGATGTCAGCGTGAAGTGGCCAACATCTTCAATGTTTCGAAGTCTGTGATTAGCAGACTATGGATCAGGTACCAACAAACTCAAAATGTTGACGATCGACCTCGTTCAGGTCGTCCCAGGGCAACGACAGGAGTACAGGATCGATTCATCCGTAACCAGGTTCTAAGAAATCGACCTGAAACGGCAAATCAAATTGTCGCAACCTTCGTCAGGCTACTTCATGCTCGACGGCCCCTGGTTGTGCCTACCTTGACAAATCGTCACATTGCCCACAGACGAGAATGGTGTAGAGAGCTGGTCACGTGTCATGTTTTCAGATGAGTCCCTATTCACTTTGCAGTTTCTTGACAGGCGTGGTCGGGTCTTGCGACGACGACATGAACGGCACGCCAACGTCACAATGCGATTTCATGACAGATTTGGCGATGGATCGGTTATGGTGTGCGGTGGTGTCACTATGACTGACAGAACCCCCTCCATATTGTACAAGGAAGGGTCACTGGGCAGTACTACCGGGGCAACATACTAACACTCTTTGTCGTCCCGTTTGCTAGTGCTGGGCGTGTGGATCAACGTTTTGCTTTTCAAAACGACAATTGCCGTGCTCACTGTGCACGAATTGTCAATGCTCACCTCTAGCAGCACAACATATATCGAATGCCATGGCCAGCAATGAGCCCCATACCTTTCCCCCATTGAACACGTCTGGGACATGATAGGCAGACGTGTACATCAACGTCAAAGACCTCCGACCATGTTAGTGGAATTTGGTCAGGCGCTGCAAGAGGAGTGGAACAGACTCCCTCAAATGGTCATTGGGAGACTCCTACGCAGTATGCCTCGTCTGAATGAATGTCTGACACATCTTGGCGGTAAAACAACGTCAACTTTCAAATTTCATTTCTGACCCCAATCGTCCTTCAAGATCTTTAGTGGTCATAAAACCTACTGTAATACTGAAATACCGGTTGTAATGTTTGCCCAATTAATTCACTGTTATCACCTTACTTTACAATTTTGGCAATTGTAAATTCTTATTAGAGTTCCCCTACTTTTTTTTGAAGAGTATTATATTCTCCTGTAACAACCACGCATACTTTAAGAAATATTCAAGTTGACATCCGTTTTAAGGGTATATTATATTCTTGGTTTTACATATTTTCTAAAATGTGTTTTGTTTCGTTTCAGCTGCACACAGCAGGTAGAATGTGAGATTACTGTAAAACAAAGGGAAAATAAAACATCAATTCACTTTTGGACTTCTAGTACTTATTATTATTGTTGAAACTGCCCTGCTACATCTATTACTACAACATATGCTATATGTATTGCTACAGCAACAACAACTACTACTATGCATTCAATAACATAGTTGTAACCAGCAATATAATAACTGTGCCATCCCACAAGTGTAACGGTAGAAGAATATGCAAATCTTAAATGTTACAAGTGTCTTCATCACAAACACCCTCTAGAGCTATGGACCAAATAACTCACATTAGAGGACTTCAAAGAAGATTATAATTATAAAACAGAGTTGTCAATTTCAGGAGACAGAACGATTCTATCGATCATCCAATGAAAAGGACCCCTTTTTTCATATTTTTGTTTCGCATTTTTGAATGGCAAAATGAGAAGTATTTTGCAAGTCTCCACCATCAGTAGAACTGATAACAAGTAACCTTGGACAGGATCCATTTCACATGTTGAGATTGTTTTGGATTCCTCATCAGATGAGCATCTTTTACAATACTGAATATCACAACGGGCTTGCTATCTACTTTCTAAATATTGTAAGTGCGCTGAGATAGTTGTTGCGTAGGCGTAATATATATGCAGCCAATTTCCGTGGTAAAACAAATCAACAAATCAATAAACGTGCTTTTATCTGTTAAGTTTATTAACAAACATTTATTTGTAGTATTACTAATACTGTATATGTTGCAATACAAATCATGTTATCTATCTGAATCGAGACAATGATATCAAAACGAAAGTGGTAGCTCGATTCACAGAAGAAACAAAATGGCGGCACCAATGAGAGTGTAGCTTGTATGAGAACAAAGGAAGCTGAGCTGGCTCACCAGTTGAATAATTATTTATTAAATATCATTGAGAAAAAAAATGCTTTTTAACGATGTGTTACGCAACATTATCATGGAGCATTTTGTAAATAGGGATCGGAGTGATTCAGAATGAATGAAGTTTTAACGACACCCAGCACGAAAAATACATCGGCTATTGGTGTCAAACTATGGTGTAAATGCAAAATAAATTGATGATCAACATAAATATAAAAATTCAACAGGTAAATTAACACACAGTGTAAAGAACTGTGCAAAAATACAATATCACAGTTAGAAATATGTTAAAATTTACATAAAACGCAGTATCACGTAGGAAACTGTAAAATAAAAGTCTGGATGGAATTGAAATGATTCCATCACATTTCTTGGTCCCAATAAATCTTTTCGAGTTGCTGACAAATGCTTACACTCCACACAAAATGTGTCGCACAGTCAGAAGACACTGACAGTGCTCCACACTGAGGTGGAGAATCTTTCTTTAAGATACAATGAATGGGTCGAGAGTAAGTATGAACCGATGCGAGCACGACACAATACAATCTCATCCTTTCTGCCTGTCTATAGGAGGACTGCCACTCTCCCAAGACCGCGCTTGATAGAATGCAGCTTGTTCGCAACCGCACCATCCCAATCATGTTGCCAATCGAAAAGATAATTTGTGGCTATTATTTTTAAAATCAGTATAAGACACACAACCTTGGAATGAGTCAAATCAAAGCAGACTTGGCTGGGCGCCCAACAAAATACATAACTGTATTTGGCAATGGATTAAAGACACACACTTTCGTATCACCATCCCAATTAAGGATTGTTCCAGCTTCATTATTACGTAAAGCCTTGAGACACGAAGTGAGTTGGTAAAAATAATAAATTTGGATGCATTAGAATCCTTTATTTCTTCCAAGGCTTTAATTACTGCATTAAAGATCGATGCCCGAGTCAGGCAGTCGCATGGAAATGATAGTGTCTGATGGAAAGACTGTAGCACAAGCCACAGAATTCCCATCTCGTGATCCATCCTGTATACACAGGAATGTATCACGGTACTTGTCTTGAATTTCCATGAAAAACGTTTATAAATAACAGATTCTGTGCGATCTTTCTTCAGATTGCGCCAGATCACACACAATTTTAGATGGTGTAATACACCAGGTGGTAAAACAAAATATGAAGAATTTCCAAAGTGTCAGTTAAATCATGTTGGAAAGCGACAAAAACCGCTTAATGCAAAGACCAAATGTTACAATAGCATTGGCCTTACATCAAACAACCTCAGATAGTTTGTTCGTGTAGGATTGATGGTAAAGAGTCGATCTGGGTAAGCGTACTGCAGAGAAAGCCTTGCACGTCTAGCACCCCAACCCGGTTCGTGTGCATCAACGTACAAGCTCTCTACAGGAGATGTTCTAAACGCAACAAGACAATTGTGTATAGGATCTAGCATCTGCAAGTAAGACTTGTGTGCCGACCCATACACAATGCATCCATAATCGGTCCCCCATTCCGTATTACTACCAATAACTATTAAAGTATTAAGAGGCTTTTAAGCCCTTCTTTTAACATATTTAAGATGGGGCACAAAAGATCGCTTTTGTCAAAGATAACCCCCAGAAATTTAGTCTCCTCCACAACTGGAATTGATTTTTTTTCCCAAAACAACTGTGGATCTAATGGAGACCTCTTTCGGCAGATATGCATACAACCGTTTTTTTTTCCTTTGGAAATCGAAAGTTATTGTCAGTTGCCCGTTTTTTCAAATCGAACAAGATGATCAACCGTGCTACTTGAGGGGGGCTAGATCTGAACCCACATTGCACGTTAGTAAGCAATTTGTGGGATTCAAGATACCAGACAGTATACTAACGATTGATCATTGGTTCCTGGTTTTACAAATGCAACTTGTCAAAGTGATAAGGCGATAACTAGTAGGATTATTGGATCGTAACCCCCAGGCTTGGGATTAGGACAGATAATAGCTTTCTCCAATCAGGAGAAAAGTCTCCAGAATCCAGATGTTATTAAAAATATTCAAAGAACCATCAAAGATGATTCAGGTAAATGTTTTCAATAACTGATAATGAATTTCATCTGGTCCTACTGAAGTATCATGGGCTCCTACGAAGAGCATCCTGCAATTCCTCCATAGAGAAACGCCTGTTGTACACTTCAGCATTTTCAGATGAAAAAATGGACTGGCATTTCAGCTTTAGTTCTGACAGATGTAAAAAAACCATCTGTACTGAAAGCAGAAGATGGATTATGAGAAAAGTTTGTCCTGCCAATGCATTGGCAATGTCACGATGAGACTGGACATCTGTATCATTGACAGACAAATGATGACCTGTATTACTGGATTCTTTACCTTTGATTTTACAGATCCTATTCCAGACAGATTTCACCGATGTTTGTGAATTCAACTTGGAGACAAAAGTTCTCCAGATGTTTTCTTACTCTGTCTAATCTCTCTGCAAGCCTAGCCCTAGCAAATACGAAATGCATCCGGGGTCCAGGTTGTCTGATGTAGGTTCACGTTTTGAACCGCTCAAGCAACCTGTTTTGCTCTTTGAATGCATCTTTGCACGTATCATATAAATCATGGGTTTTTTAAACGCTTTGCACTGCCGAATCTTAGGAATAGTTTTCATCTGTAAGTCCTTCAAGATGGAAGTGAACAAAGAAATGGGATCAGCAGCATCCGTAATGGCAAATTGTTGCAGTCGAGTGCTGCACAGATGCTGAAACTGAACCCAATTTGCCTCCGCCAACTTCCACCTTTGAACCCTTTCAAGTGATGGAGGTCCATAATTCTCCAAAATAATTGGAAAGTGGTCACTACCACAAGGTCTGAACCAACCTTCCAGGAGAAATAAGAAAAAGTGAAGGACTACAAATGGTTAAGTCTATAGAAGTGAAGGAACCACTTGCCCGAATGAAAAATAGGTATGACTTTTATCATAAATAAAAGCAAGAGTCATTTTTGAGAATTAAGTCTTCCAATTGTTGTCCTCTAATATCTACATCCTCGCATACCCACAAAAGTGTGGGTGGACCATAAAATATCCCCATAACAATGAAGGGAGTAGTAACTGGTCAGAAGACCTTGAAAATCCCTAGTATTAAAATTAAAATGATTACGAGGTGGCAAGTAAACTGAACACAGAGTAATAGTTTTATGAGCTGTAACCTTTACAGCCACAGCTTGTAAATGGTAGTTAATGTTACTGAACTCCTGAGAATGTTTTCATTAACAAGAATGGAACATCCCCTAATGCTCTATTTTCAGTTTCTTGAAATTTATGATAGAGGTTAAATCCTCTCATAGTAATATGATCAGTGTCCTTCAAGAACGTTTCCTGAAGACACACTGCAAGAGGATTATGTTTTTGAATTAAAAGACTTAATTCGGCCTAAGCCTACGGCAGTTCCACTCAATGACTGAATTAGTTATTGGGAGAGAGTATGGGTATAATCTTTTTCTTTGGTGATCGTTTAGAATGTGGATGATCACATGGTGATATATCCATCTCATCATCCAGATCAGCCAAAGATTCATAAGGATTATCTAAAAGGAATAGGATGTTTTTTCGTACTTCTTCAATCTACCTGAAAATGGGCGAATTTTTGAAAATAGCCCAATGGTTTGAAAAGTAGCAATGAGTAAACAGTTAAAGAATAAAAAAATAATTTTTTTTTAAACCAAAAAAAAGCCAAAATAAAAAAAAAAGAATGACTGCTCGGACAAATATTTATATAAGTTTGAGAGCGTTTTTAAGAAGGCCAGTCCAAAAATAAAGAAGAAGAAAGAAGAGAGGAGCGGACTAATTTAATAATATTTAAAAAAAGAGAAGTACATTTCGAACATAAAATTTTTGAACGAAAGTTTAAATGTTTAAAAAGTCCGATATATA
>NW_024536508.1:0-8006 GCF_016097555.1 Gigantopelta aegis | reverse complement strand
TAGTTATACCGTTTTAAAAGATTAAAGTACTCTAAGAAACATTTCACCTACTTTATGTAAATTACACATTTCAGTCATTTTTCAAAATGGTCTTTTTTCTTTAGAAAATTAAAGGCTAATATTAGGCTTCGAATGTATTGATTGTGTTCGTAATCAGAGGCTGGGATACTTGTTCAAGTTTATTGCAGAAAATGTGCCAAAAAGGTTAAATGTTTGGATGTAATACATATGGCAGAATAATCCATAAAGCATATTCAGTGGGTCATTCTACAAACATCCTTTCCAATCAAGAAATCCTACACTGAGGATTTTTTTTTTTTGATCACGACACTGGCACAGGAACCTACACTTGTAAACAGTTATCCCACTGGAAAACTGAAAAATCTGGTTTGTTGCAAATGGCCCCAATTTTGGACTTTCACCATCCCTCTGACACATTTCTAAAGTAATGTATCATGAATTCAGTCACCATATCTTTACTAAGCCTCCACTTATCATATCTAAAATGCAAAATTTTACAGTTTTAGATTTTTTTGTTTCTCAAAAATTTAAATTTAAGTTTAATATTTAATTAAAAATGAAGTAAAATCTAATGATTGATTTTTTTTTTCCTTTAAATATTTCAAAATCTTTCCAAGACAACACTGTGCAGATAGAACATATGTAGAAGAAAAAATAGCTGCTCATTGTATGAAGAAATTCCAAAATTTGATAAAGTTATTACATTTGAAGTTGGTGTCCCTCAAGTTTCCATTGCTAAAATTGGGCCATGGCAAGGCACTGTGGTAGGTGTTTTAACACAGCCTCTGTATACTCTCAGTTTAAAGGTGACATACCGATACTTACCGAGCATTGCTTTAATATGTATATCATTGGAATGCATTAGTGTGGGCCAGTTTTTAGGGGAAAAAATGGACTGATAGGCCTCAGATTACAGTTATCTTCCCATTTGGTTGTCCAAAATCCGGAAGTTTCACCGCGCAAGTAGTCTGCTGTTTGACTGTGATTATTTCATGGCAGACAGCTATGAAGTGGCAACTGTTTGACTGAAGTGACAGGGGATAGCATGTAGTTTGTAAACATGTGTAACTTGTTGACATTGAAGACTTGTTTGTGGTAATTCCGGCCCATGCAAAAAGTAGTGCTTTTTGTGTAAAATGGGTGTACTCCGGCCTGGTTTAGAGGGTGTGTCTGTTTAAACCAATATGCTGGGAGAAAGAGCTGGACAACAGGGGTTGTCCTTTTCAGGGTATGTGTCCCCCATGCAGGCAAAGGTACATACAAAACTTCACGGGCCTGCTGATATTAATAAAAATGTTATAGCCACTAAGGCTATATATAGAAACATATAGCGAAATTAATTGTGGTCTGAGGCCTGATATAGTTCACACATTACACCGGTTAAATGCTTGATTCTGATGAAAGTATTATAACCAGAGAGGTGAAATTACACAGACTGATTGTGCATACCACAAGGAATATGAAAACTAATTTATTTATTTTCTAAATATTTTTATTAAATTAAAAAAAAACATTTTTTTTTTTTGAATTTATTAAAAATTAAAATTAAAATTTTCAACTTTTAAATTTCAGTATCCTCCAAAATAGCATAAGATGACCTCTGATGTTACTACAGGTTGTTGCAATATTTTTTAAACAGTTTTGAGCTAATAATTTGGTAAAAAAGAGCAAAAGTTGGATTTTGTTAGTCAATATTGAGATTTTTTTTTTTTTTACATATTGAATTTTAATGAGTTTCTCAATTATTGCAATTGGACAGAAGATCTAAATATAATGAATATATCACTACTAAATGTAATTAAACACTTTAAATAAATAGTATACAGTTTTTAACAAGATTAAGTACTCTAATAATACATTTCACCTACATTTATGTAAATTACACACTTCAGTCATTTTTCAAAAATGGTCTTTTATCCTTAGAAAATCTAATAGGCTAATATTCTATGCTGTCTGAATGTATTTATTGTGTTCAGTAATCAGATGCTGGTATACTTGTCAAGTTTATTGCAGAAAATGTGCCAAAAAGGTTAACATTTGGCTTGTAATACATATGGCAGAATAATCCATAATGCATATTCAGTGGTCATTACTACAAACATCCTTCCAATCAAGAAATACTACACTGAGGTATCCCAGACACTGGCACATGACTACACTTGTTAACAGTTATCACTGGAAACTGAAAAATATGGTGCAAGTACCTCTTGGTAGGATTTATATCAGCATTTTGTGACAAAATCTTCATTTTCAAAGTTGTCGTCAACAAAAAAAATATTATGGTGTATACCTAAGTAATATCTGTAGGGCATATTCATATTAATATGCATTTATATGGACTGTTTTGCCTTTTACAAAGTGGCTACATGTCTAATACAGTAAATGAAGTAGATTAAGTAAATACAGCAGGTCAAAATTGAATATGAGGCCTATCATGTCTAATTTTCCCTGAAATTAGTGTGTAAACATTTGTTGCAAATGGCCCCAATTTTGTGACTTTCACCATCCCTCTGACACATTTCTAATAATGTATCATGAATTCAGTCACCATATCTTTACTAAGCCTCCACTTATCATATCTAAAATGCAAAATTTTACAGTTTTAGATTTTTTTGTTTCTCAAAAATTTAAATTTAAGTTTAATATTTAATTAAAAATGAAGTAAAATCTAATGATTGATTTTTTTTTCCTATAAATATTTCAAAATCTTTCCAAGACAACACTGTGCAGATAGAACATATGTAGAAGAAAAAATAGCTGCTCATTGTATGAAGAAATTCCAAAATTTGATAAAGTTATTACATTTTGAAGTTGGTGTCCCTCAAGTTTCCATTGCTAAAATTGGCCATGGCAAGGCACTGTGGTAGGTGTTTTAACACAGCCTCTGTATACTCTCAGTTTAAAGGTGACATACCGATACTTACCGAGCATTGCTTTAATATGTATATCATTGGAATGCATTAGTGTGGGGCCAGTTTTTAGGGGAAAAAATGGACTGATAGGCCTCAGATTACAGTTATCTTCCCATTTGGTTGTCCAAAATCCGGAAGTTTCACCCGCGCAAGTAGTCTGCTGTTTGACTGTGATTATTTCATGGCAGACAGCTATGAAGTGGCAACTGTTTGACTGAAGTGACAGGGGATAGCATGTAGTTTGTAAACATGTGTAACTTGTTGACATTGAAGACTTGTTTGTGGTAATTCCCGGCCCATGCAAAAGTAGTGCTTTTTGTGTAAAATGGGTGTACTCCGGCCTGGTTTAGAGGGTGTGTCTGTTTAAAAACCAATATGCTGGGAGAAAGAGCTGGACAACAGGGGTTGTCCTTTTCAGGGTATGTGTCCCCCATGCAGGCAAAGGTACATACAAAACTTCACGGGCCTGCTGATATTAATAAAAAAAATGTTATAGCCACTAAGGCTATATAGAAACATATAGCGAAATTTATTGTGGTCTGAGGCCTGATATAGTTCACACATTACACCCGGTTAAATGCTTGATTCTGATGAAAGTATTATAACCAGAGAGGTGAAATTACACAGACTGATTGTGCATACCACAAGGAATATGAAAACTAATTTATTTATTTTCTAAATATTTTATTAAATTAAAAAACATTTTTTTTGAATTTATTAAAAATTAAAATTAAAATTTTCAACTTTTAAATTTCAGTATCCTCCAAAATAGCATAAGATGACCTCTGATGTTACTACAGGTTGTTGCAATATTTTTTAACAGTTTTGAGCTAATAATTTGGTAAAAAAGAGCAAAAGTTGGATTTTGTTAGTCAATATTGAGATTTTAATTTTTTTTACATATTGAATTTTAATGAGTTTCTCAATTATTGCAATTGGACAGAAGATCTAAATATAATGAATATATCACTACTAAATGTAATTAAACACTTTAAATAAATAGTATACAGTTTTTAACAAGATTAAGTACTCTAATAATACATTTCACCTACATTTATGTAAATTACACACTTCAGTCATTTTTCAAAAATGGTCTTTTATCCTTAGAAAATCTAATAGGCTAATATTCTATGCTGTCTGAATGTATTTATTGTGTTCAGTAATCAGATGCTGGTATACTTGTCAAGTTTATTGCAGAAAATGTGCCAAAAAGGTTAACATTTGGCTTGTAATACATATGGCAGAATAATCCATAATGCATATTCATTCAGTGGTCATTACTACAAACATCCTTCCAATCAAGAAATACTACACTGAGGTATCCCAGACACTGGCACATGACTACACTTGTTAACAGTTATCACTGGAAACTGAAAAATATGGTGCAAGTACCTCTTGGTAGGATTTATATCAGCATTTTGTGACAAAATCTTCATTTTCAAAGTTGTCGTCAACAAAAAAAATATTATGGTGTATACCTAAGTAATATCTGTAGGGCATATTCATATTAATATGCATTTATATGGACTGTTTTGCCTTTTACAAAGTGGCTACATGTCTAATACAGTAAATGAAGTAGATTAAGTAAATACAGCAGGTCAAAATTGAATATGAGGCCTATCATGTCTAATTTTCCCTGAAATTAGTGTGTAAACATTTGTTGCAAATGGCCCCAATTTTGTGACTTTCACCATCCCTCTGACACATTTCTAATAATGTATCATGAATTCAGTCACCATATCTTTACTAAGCCTCCACTTATCATATCTAAAATGCAAAATTTTACAGTTTTAGATTTTTTTGTTTCTCAAAAATTTAAATTTAAGTTTAATATTTAATTAAAAATGAAGTAAAATCTAATGATTGATTTTTTTTTCCTTTAAATATTTCAAAATCTTTCCAAGACAACACTGTGCAGATAGAACATATATGTAGAAGAAAAAAAAATAGCTGCTCATTGTATGAAGAAATTCCAAAATTTGATAAAGTTATTACATTTTGAAGTTGGTGTCCCTCAAGTTTCCATTGCTAAAATTGGCCATGGCAAGGCACTGTGGTAGGTGTTTTAACACAGCCTCTGTATACTCTCAGTTTAAAGGTGACATACCGATACTTACCGAGCATTGCTTTAATATGTATATCATTGGAATGCATTAGTGTGGGCCAGTTTTTAGGGGAAAAAATGGACTGATAGGCCTCAGATTACAGTTATCTTCCCATTTGGTTGTCCAAAATCCGGAAGTTTCACCGCGCAAGTAGTCTGCTGTTTGACTGTGATTATTTCATGGCAGACAGCTATGAAGTGGCAACTGTTTGACTGAAGTGACAGGGGATAGCATGTAGTTTGTAAACATGTGTAACTTGTTGACATTGAAGACTTGTTTGTGGTAATTCCGGCCCATGCAAAAGTAGTGCTTTTTGTGTAAAATGGGTGTACTCCGGCCTGGTTTAGAGGGTGTGTCTGTTTAAACCAATATGCTGGGAGAAAGAGCTGGACAACAGGGGTTGTCCTTTTCAGGGTATGTGTCCCCCATGCAGGCAAAGGTACATACAAAACTTCACGGGCCTGCTGATATTAATAAAAATGTTATAGCCACTAAGGCTATATAGAAACATATAGCGAAATTAATTGTGGTCTGAGGCCTGATATAGTTCACACATTACACCGGTTAAAATGCTTGATTCTGATGAAAGTATTATAACCAGAGAGGTGAAATTACACAGACTGATTGTGCATACCACAAGGAATATGAAAACTAATTTATTTATTTTCTAAATATTTTATTAAATTAAAAAACATTTTTTTTTTGAATTTATTAAAAATTAAAATTAAAATTTTCAACTTTTAAATTTCAGTATCCTCCAAAATAGCATAAGATGACCTCTGATGTTACTACAGGTTGTTGCAATATTTTTTAACAGTTTTGAGCTAATAATTTGGTAAAAAAGAGCAAAAGTTGGATTTTGTTAGTCAATATTGAGATTTTAATTTTTTTTACATATTGAATTTTAATGAGTTTCTCAATTATTGCAATTGGACAGAAGATCTAAATATAATGAATATATCACTACTAAATGTAATTAAACACTTTAAATAAATAGTATACAGTTTTTAACAAGATTAAGTACTCTAATAATACATTTCACCTACATTTATGTAAATTACACACTTCAGTCATTTTTCAAAAATGGTCTTTTATCCTTAGAAAATCTAATAGGCTAATATTCTATGCTGTCTGAATGTATTTATTGTGTTCAGTAATCAGATGCTGGTATACTTGTCAAGTTTATTGCAGAAAATGTGCCAAAAAGGTTAACATTTGGCTTGTAGTACATATGGTAGAATAATCCATAATGCATATTCAGTGGTCATTACTACAAAGATCCTTCCAATCAAGAAATACTACACTGAGGTCTCCAAGACACTGGCACATGAGTACACGTGTTACAGTTATCACTGGAAACTGAAAAATATGGTGCAAGTACCCTCTTGGTAGGATTTATATCAGCATTTTGTGACAAAATCTTCATTTTCAAAGTTGTCGTCAACAAAAAAAAATATTATGGTGTATACCTAAGTAATATCTGTAGGGCATATTCATATTAATATGCATTTATATGGACTGTTTTGCCTTTTACAAAGTGGCTACATGTCTAATACAGTAAATGAAGTAGATTAAGTAAATACAGCAGGTCAAAATTGAATATGAGGCCTATCATGTCTAATTTTCCCTGAAATTAGTGTGTAAACATTTGTTGCAAATGGCCCCCAATTTTGTGACTTTCACCATCCCTCTGACACATTTCTAATAATGTATCATGAATTCAGTCACCATATCTTTACTAAGCCTCCACTTATCATATCTAAAATGCAAAATTTTACAGTTTTAGATTTTTTTGTTTCTCAAAAATTTAAATTTAAGTTTAATATTTAATTAAAAATGAAGTAAAATCTAATGATTGATTTTTTTTTTCCTATAAATATTTCAAAATCTTTCCAAGACAACACTGTGCAGATAGAACATATGTAGAAGAAAAAATAGCTGCTCATTGTATGAAGAAATTCCAAAATTTGATAAAGTTATTACATTTTGAAGTTGGTGTCCCTCAAGTTTCCATTGCTAAAATTGGCCATGGCAAGGCACTGTGGTAGGTGTTTTAACACAGCCTCTGTATACTCTCAGTTTAAAAGGTGACATACCGATACTTACCGAGCATTGCTTTAATATGTATATCATTGGAATGCATTAGTGTGGGCCAGTTTTTAGGGGAAAAAATGGACTGATAGGCCTCAGATTACAGTTATCTTCCCATTTGGTTGTCCAAAAATCCGGAAGTTTCACCGCGCAAGTAGTCTGCTGTTTGACTGTGATTATTTCATGGCAGACAGCTATGAAGTGGCAACTGTTTGACTGAAGTGACAGGGGATAGCATGTAGTTTGTAAACATGTGTAACTTGTTGACATTGAAGACTTGTTTGTGGTAATTCCGGCCCATGCAAAAGTAGTGCTTTTTGTGTAAAATGGGTGTACTCCGGCCTGGTTTAGAGGGTGTGTCTGTTTAAACCAATATGCTGGGAGAAAGAGCTGGACAACAGGGGTTGTCCTTTTCAGGGTATGTGTCCCCCATGCAGGCAAAGGTACATACAAAACTTCACGGGCCTGCTGATATTAATAAAAATGTTATAGCCACTAAGGCTATATAGAAACATATAGCGAAATTAATTGTGGTCTGAGGCCTGATATAGTTCACACATTACACCGGTTAAATGCTGATTCTGATGAAAGTATTATAACCAGAGAGGTGAAATTACACAGACTGATTGTGCATACCACAAGGAATATGAAAACTAATTTATTTATTTTCTAAATATTTTATTAAATTAAAAAAACATTTTTTTTTGAATTTATTAAAAATTAAAATTAAAATTTTCAACTTTTAAATTTCAGTATCCTCCAAAATAGCATAAGATGACCTCTGATGTTACTACAGGTTGTTGCAATATTTTTAACAGTTTTGAGCTAATAATTTGGTAAAAAAAGAGCAAAAGTTGGATTTTGTTAGCAATATTGA
>NW_024536507.1:0-13542 GCF_016097555.1 Gigantopelta aegis | reverse complement strand
GAGGTGTAACTTATATTAGGTTGCACGGTAGAACACAGTTTCAGTGAGGCTGTCAATTTAGTCAGAGACACCAGCATTCCTGGTTGTCATAAAAAATCCCACAAGTCGGACAACTTTTTGAAAAATTGTATATTATTCCAGTATAGGCTAAGTACTCTAAACTCAAATAGACTTCCGGCTGGGTCAAAGTTCGAGGTCGCACCGAACTTCTGATAGCAGAAGTGAAACACAACAAGTACTGTGAGTGGGTATAAATGTGACGTGTGTTGGTTGTTTTAAAAAACACATTACTTTATCATCTGGCGCTCAAAATTTTTACATGTATGCATATTTTATTTCACTCTAGTACCATCTGTGCTCACACATAGGCCTTGATGCTTGGAACATGTATAGGGTGGTACCCTGTAAAAAAAAAGATACTCAAATTGTGTGCGGAACTGTGGAGTCATTTTAGGACGCTAACCGTTTATCTCAGAAATGAGCAGAAGCTGACACCCACTTTTTGTGATTTACTTGAAGGGTGAGGGGTGGTGTTTATTATTTTAATCCGTGGCGTCTTATGTCGATTGATACGTTGAGGTTTAGCGGTTTTAGGCCACATCTGTACTATTGTTGTCTATGGGATGTTGATTTGTTAGTATACACCCTAATAGCACATATTCTGTGCAGAATAATAAAATCTTATGATTTGTTGATTGATTAAGTATATACTACTACTGGGTTGATTACCATTAGCATGTCACTGGGGGAACCACGCAAGTTCACAATGACATCTGACCTTGACATAATCACCTGTACATGACTCTGAATGGAGTTTGAATCAAAGTTGAGCCACTGAGGAAAAGTTGGGTTTGGCCGTATAAGTCATAACTGTAAATTATTTCAATAATGTCTTTTTAACATGGTATTGTGACCTACCCTATACGAAACTGCTCTTAACGATGGTGTTATATATAGGCAAACATGATATTAAGATTTTTAATAGCAATTTATTTTTATATTTAAAAATATCATGTGTCAATAGTGGGTAATGTCTTTAGGTTCCAATTAACATAGAAATTTTTTCGTGTTTCTATTGAATTCTGAAAAACTCAATTTGTAAAAGAATTTGATTGTGTTTATTGTCATTTTGAATATTTATGGGTGCTACCGTTATATTTTAGGAAAGTTTTGTAGTGTGTATGACAACATTTTAATTAAATTTAAAGGAAAACTGTCACCAAGGGAACATAAATTAAATTTGTTGTTACCTATTGTGCTTCTGAGTTCTTGCATACATCACAATAATCGTTGTTAAAACTACCTTTAGATCTCTTAGATCAAAATATGTTTCTGAATAATCACTTAGTTTGCTCTCAGTTGACAGACCATTTTAGGGTTTATTACTGGGATTCAGGAACCAATTCTTTTCAGATTTTGATTATCTGCCCTTGGAGCGAAGTTGGTAATTTATTTTATTGTGTTTAAAGCCCGTATTACCCAATGTTACTAGCCTAAATAAAAGGCTGGATTACTTGATTGTAGATATAAATTCCAATATACAATGTATGATCTGGAATTAGAAAATAATGCACTAAAATAATGGTTCGGGTAAATCATGTCATTTACCAAATGTTTTTACAAGTAATTAATCAAACAATGCAAATGTGGGAAAGCGTTGGGTGCATAATTCCAGAGATCACAATATTGTTAAAAGATACCAACTAAGCAGTAGAGCCTACAAATAAAATATAGTCAGGAATAGGGTGGCTACCAATGGTTTTGATGGGTTCATTATGGAAAATCAGCATGGCCGAATGGATTTGAAATTCCCACACTGGTAACTTGAAGACCCGCCACACACCCAGCATACAGGATTTCCTCCCAACACTAATGTTCAGGAACATTAAAGTCATTACTTCATACAGGTACTACAGTCATGTTTGTGTTTCCTTCCTCAGGAAAGTGTATTTTTTTTAATACTGATATTTCTTTGATGTACCTGTGTTAAGGTTCTTCTATAATCTAGGGGGAGTCAATCAAGTGCATGTGTTTTAATGGCCCATTCTTTAAAGGGGTAGGAGGTACTCTGACTATCTTTGTTGTCTCTACATATATACCTGAGTACACACACCCCAACTGAACGGAAAATAGACAAATATTATTTCAGGAGTTTTTATTTTAATGACATATATGGCATTTGTACAAAACTATACATATATTGTTGGGTTTTATATTAGCCCCCGTACTGTTAGAAATATTTTGCATTTGTCACAAAAAGCTCCTGGTTGTCAAAATGGCAATATATTGGACACTTTTTGAAAAATGTATGTTATCAATATAGGGTATTGAGGTTCGATGAGTGGTCACTGAAGAAACACCACACCTGTGATTGTGTTATAAAATTAGGTTGTCACTGGAAAAAACAACTGAGTTTCACCGGGGTAAAATAGTTGTCAGTCTGGTTTCTGAATGTCAGAAATGTATGGGGGACCACCAAAAAAAAGTAACTCCTGCGCGGAAAGTTGTCATAATGCTAAAGTTATCTCAGAACACATAGCTGGGACACTTTAAGTTGTTGAAAAATGCCGTGGGGTATATGTATGATACGTTGCAGGGAAGCGGTTTTATAGCAATGTTATATTTCATTGGATTTGCACCCTAATAGTGTGCAAATAAAAATTTATGTTTTGTGCATTTTATTTAATTAAACTATACTGGTTGATTAATTAGCCTGGTCACTCGATCATGCAAGTTCACAATGACCTTGACCTTGACACAATCTCTTACATGTGCTCTGAATGGAGTTTGAATCCAAAGTTAGCACTGAAGAAAAGTTGGTTTTGGCCTATATAAGTTCATACTGTAAAGGATTTCAATAATTTCTTTTTACATGGTATTTGACTTACCATATACAACGGTCTTTAAATATGGTGTTATATATAGGGCAACCTGAATTAAGATTTTAATAGCAATTTATTTTTATATTAAAAATAGCATGTGTCAATAGTGGGTTAATGTCTTTTAGTTTTCCATTAACATAGTTAATTTTTTCATGTATGAAATTCTGAAAAACTCAAATTTGTAAAGAAGTTGATTTTTATTTGTCATTTTGACATATTTATAGGGTGCTAAGTTATATTTTAGACAAGTTTGTAGTTAGTTTTATGCAAAATTTTAAATAAAATTGAAGAAAAAAACTTTAACCAAAAACATAATTAAATTTGTTGTCACTATTGTGCTTCTGGCCTTCTGTTCTTAGTTTGTTACATAACAATAAACTCTGTGTTAAAAACATAGACTTAGATCTCCAGATCATTTTTTTTTGGGAGCTTAATAATCACTTAGTTTGCTCTCATGAAAAGCATTTTGAGGTTTATACTAGATTCAGAACCAGGTTTTCAGATTTGATTATCTGCCTTGGATTAAGTTGATAATTTATTTTATTGTTAAAGCTGTATTACCCAATGTTACTAGCTAAATAAAATGCTGGATTACAGATTGTAGAAATACATCTAATATACATATTGTATTCATCCGGATTAGAAAATAAATGCAATAAAATAGATGTTCGGGTAATTTTGTCATTTAAAAATAGTTTTTTTTTCAGTAATTAATCAAAAATAAATGTGTTAAAGCTGCATGATAATTCCAGATATCACAAATATTAAAAGCTCCAACTACAGTAGGCTATAAATAAAAATATAGTCAGGAATATGGGTGGCTGCCAATGGTTTTGATGGTTCATTATGAAAAAATCAGCATGGCCGATGGATTTGAAATTCCCACACACCTGGTAACTTGAAGACACCCACACCCAGCATACAGGATTTCCTCCCAACACTAATGTCCAGAACATTAAGTTTATTACTTCATACAGGTACAGTCATGTTTGTTGGTGTTTCCTTCCTCAGACAGTGTATTTTTTTTAATACTGATATTTCTTTGATGTACCTGTTCAGGTCTCCTAATCTAGGGGTCAGTCAAGTGCATGTGTTTTAATGGAATACTTTAAAGGAGTAGAGGTACTCTGACTATCTTTGTTGTCTCTACATATATACCTGAGTACACACACCAAACTGACAGTAAATATCTTCAGGAGTTTTATTTTAAAACATTTTGTTGTTTAATATGACATATTGCATTTGTACAAAACTGTATACAATATATATGCCTTATGAGGTGTACATTATATTAGGTTGCACTGTAGAAACAACAGTTTCAGTGAGGCTGTCACTTTATGTCAGAGCACACCAGATCCTGGTTGTCATAAAAACACATAGCTGGACACTTTTTGAAAAATGTATATTATCAGTATAGCACATATTCTGTGCATAATAAAAAATATTATGATTTTGTGATTTTATTTAATTAAACTATACTGGTTGATTAATTAGCTGTCACTGGACCACGCAAGTTCACAATGACCTTGACCTTGACACTAATCACTGTACATGACTCTGAATGGAGTTTGAATCAAAGTTAGCACTGAGGAAAAGTTGGTTTTGGCCTATAATTCATACTGTAAATATTTCAATAATTTCTTTTTACATGGTATTTGACTTACCATATACAACTGCTCTTAAATATGGTGTTATATATAGGCAACCTGAATTAAGATTTTAATAGCAATTTATTTTTATATTAAAAATATCATGTGTCAATAGTGGGTTAATGTCTTTAGTTTCCATTAACATAGTTAATTTTTCATGTATGAAATTTCTGAAAACTCAAATTTGTAAAGAACTTGATGTTTTATTGTCATTTTGACATATTTATAGGGTGCTAAGTTATATTTTTAGACAAGTTTGTAGTTTTATGCAACATTTTTAATAAATTTAAAGAAAAACTTCACCAAAGACATAATTAAATTTGTTGTCACTATTGTGCCTTCTGTTCTTAGTTATACATAACAATAATCTTGTTAAACATATACTTAGATCTCTAGATCAAATATTTTTTTCTAATAATCACTTAGTTTGCTCTCATGAAGACCATTTTTAGGTTTATACTGGATTCAGAACCAATTCTTTTCAGATTTGATTATCTGCCTTGGAGTAAGTTGGTAATTTATTTTATTGTTAAAGCTGTATTACCCAATGTTACTAGCTAAATAAAATGCTGGATTACTGATTGTAGAAATACATCCAATATACATATTGTATTGATCTGAATTAGAAAATAATGCAATAAAATAGATGTTCGGGTAATCATGTCATTTAAAAGTAGTTTTTTAAAGTAATTAATCAAAAATAAATGTGTGAAAGCTGGGTGATAATTCCAGATATCACAAATATTAAAAGCTCCAACTACAGTAGGCTACAAATAAAATATAGTCAGGAATATGGGTGGCTCCCAATGGTTTTGATGGTTCATTATGAAAATCAGCATGGCTGATGGATTTGAAATTCCCACACCTGATAACTTGAAGACGGCCACACCCTGCATACGGGATTTCCTCCCAACACTAATGTCCAGAACATTAAGTTATTACTTCATACAGGTACAGTCATGTTGGTGTTTCCTTCCTCAGACAGTGTATTTTTTTAAATACTGATATTTCTTTGATGTACCTGTTCAGGTCTCCTAATCTAGGGGTCAGTCAAGTGCATGTGTTTTAATGGAATACTTTAAAGGAGTAGAGGTACTCTGACTATCTTTGTTGTCTCTACATATATACCTGAGTACACACACCAAAACTGACAGTAAATATCTTCAGGAGTTTTATTTTAAAACATTTTGTTGTTTAATATGACATATTGCATTTGTACAAAACTGTATACAATATATATGCCTTATGAGGTGTACATTATATTAGGTTGCACTGTAGAAACAACAGTTTCAGTGAGGCTGTCACTTTATGTCAGAGCACACCAGATCCTGGTTGTCATAAAAACACATAGCTGGACACTTTTTGAAAAATGTATATTATCAGTATAGGTAGTACTAAACCAAATAACTTCCGGCTGGGTCAAAGTTCGAGGTGCACCGAACTTTTGATAGAGAAGTGAACACCACAAGTCCTGTGATTGGTTATAAATGTGAGTGTGTTGGTTGTAAAAAAAATTACTTTCATCTGGGCTAAAAATGTATGCAATTTTATTTCATCTAGTACCACTGTGTCAAATAGCCTTGTGCTTGGAACATGTATGGGGTACCTGTAAAAAAAAGTACTCAAATTGTGTGCGGAACTAGGGTAGTCATAGACGCTACCCGTTATCTCAGAAATGAGCAGCTTGACACCCACTTTTTTTGTGATTTACTTTAAGGGTGAGGGGTGGTAGTATTTATATCCGTGGCGTTTATGTCGATTGATACGTTGCAGGTAGCGGTTTTAGCCACATATGTTACTATTGTTGTCTATGGGATTTGATTTGGTAGTATACACCCTATAGCACATATTCTGTGCATAATAAAAAATATTATGATTTTGTGATTTTATTTAATTAAACTATACTGGTTGATTAATTAGCTGTCACTGGACCACGCAAGTTCACAATGACCTTGACCTTGACACTAATCACTGTACATGACTCTGAATGGAGTTTGAATCAAAGTTAGCACTGAGGAAAAGTTGGTTTTGGCCTATAATTCATACTGTAAATATTTCAATAATTTCTTTTTACATGGTATTTGACTTACCATATACAACTGCTCTTAAATATGGTGTTATATATAGGCAACCTGAATTAAGATTTTAATAGCAATTTATTTTTATATTAAAAATATCATGTGTCAATAGTGGGTTAATGTCTTTAGTTTCCATTAACATAGTTAATTTTTCATGTATGAAATTCTGAAAACTCAAATTTGTAAAGAACTTGATTTTTATTGTCATTTTGACATATTTATAGGGTGCTAAGTTATATTTTAGACAAGTTTTGTAGTTTTATGCAACATTTTTAATAAATTTAAAGAAAAACTTCACCAAAGACATAATTAAATTTGTTGTCACTATTGTGCCTTCTGTTCTTAGTTATACATAACAATAATCTTGTTAAACATACCTTTAGATCTCTAGATCAAATATTTTTCTTAATAATCACTTAGTTTGCTCTCATGAAGACCATTTTAGGTTTATACTGGATTCAGAACCAATTCTTTTCAGATTTGATTATCTGCCTTGGAGTAAGTTGGTAATTTTTTTTATTGTTAAAGCTGTATTACCCAATGTTACTAGCTAAATAAAATGCTGGATTACTGATTGTAGAAATACATCCAATATACATATTGTATTGATCTGAATTAGAAAATAATGCAATAAAATAGATGTTCGGGTAATCATGTCATTTAAAAGTAGTTTTTTTAAAGTAATTAATCAAAAATAAATGTGTGAAAGCTGGGTGATAATTCCAGATATCACAAATATTAAAAGCTCCAACTACAGTAGGCTACAAATAAAATATAGTCAGGAATATGGGTGGCTCCCAATGGTTTTGATGGTTCATTATGAAAATCAGCATGGCTGATGGATTTGAAATTCCCACACCTGATAACTTGAAGACGGCCACACCCTGCATACGGGATTTCCTCCCAACACTAATGTCCAGAACATTAAGTTATTACTTCATACAGGTACAGTCATGTTGGTGTTTCCTTCCTCAGACAGTGTATTTTTTTAATACTGATATTTCTTTGATGTACCTGTTCAGGTCTCCTAATCTAGGGGTCAGTCAAGTGCATGTGTTTTAATGGAATACTTTAAAGGAGTAGAGGTACTCTGACTATCTTTGTTGTCTCTACATATATACCTGAGTACACACACCAAACTGACAGTAAATATCTTCAGGAGTTTTATTTTAAAACATTTTGTTGTTTAATATGACATATTGCATTTGTACAAAACTGTATACAATATATATGCCTTATGAGGTGTACATTATATTAGGTTGCACTGTAGAAACAACAGTTTCAGTGAGGCTGTCACTTTATGTCAGAGCACACCAGATCCTGGTTGTCATAAAAACACATAGCTGGACACTTTTTGAAAAAATGTATATTATCAGTATAGGTAGTACTAAACCAAATAACTTCCGGCTGGGTCAAAGTTCGAGGTGCACCGAACTTTTGATAGAGAAGTGAACACCACAAGTCCTGTGATTGGTTATAAATGTGAGTGTGTTGGTTGTAAAAAAAACTTACTTTCATCTGGGCTAAAAATGTATGCAATTTTATTTCATCTAGTACCACTGTGTCAAATAGCCTTGTGCTTGGAACATGTATGGGGTACCTGTAAAAAAAAGTACTCAAATTGTGTGCGGAACTAGGGTAGTCATAGACGCTACCCGTTATCTCAGAAATGAGCAGCTTGACACCCACTTTTTTGTGATTTACTTTAAGGGTGAGGGGTGGTAGTATTTATATCCGTGGCGTTTATGTCGATTGATACGTTGCAGGTAGGAGTTTTAGCCACATATGTTACTATTGTTGTCTATGGGATTTGATTTGGTAGTATACACCCTATAGCACATATTCTGTGCATAATAAAAAATATTATGATTTTGTGATTTTATTTAATTAAACTATACTGGTTGATTAATTAGCTGTCACTGGACCACGCAAGTTCACAATGACCTTGACCTTGACACTAATCACTGTACATGACTCTGAATGGAGTTTGAATCAAAGTTAGCACTGAGGAAAAGTTGGTTTTGGCCTATAATTCATACTGTAAATATTTCAATAATTTCTTTTTACATGGTATTTGACTTACCATATACAACTGCTCTTAAATATGGTGTTATATATAGGCAACCTGAATTAAGATTTTAATAGCAATTTATTTTTATATTAAAAATATCATGTGTCAATAGTGGGTTAATGTCTTTAGTTTCCATTAACATAGTTAATTTTTCATGTATGAAATTCTGAAAACTCAAATTTGTAAAGAACTTGATTTTTATTGTCATTTTGACATATTTATAGGGTGCTAAGTTATATTTTAGACAAGTTTGTAGTTTTATGCAACATTTTTAATAAATTTAAAGAAAAACTTCACCAAAGACATAATTAAATTTGTTGTCACTATTGTGCCTTCTGTTCTTAGTTATACATAACAATAATCTTGTTAAACATACCTTTAGATCTCTAGATCAAATATTTTTTCTTAATAATCACTTAGTTTGCTCTCATGAAGACCATTTTAGGTTTATACTGGATTCAGAACCAATTCTTTTCAGATTTGATTATCTGCCTTGGAGTAAGTTGGTAATTTATTTTATTGTTAAAGCTGTATTACCCAATGTTACTAGCTAAATAAAATGCTGGATTACTGATTGTAGAAATACATCCAATATACATATTGTATTGATCTGAATTAGAAAATAATGCAATAAAATAGATGTTCGGGTAATCATGTCATTTAAAAGTAGTTTTTTAAAGTAATTAATCAAAAATAAATGTGTGAAAGCTGGGTGATAATTCCAGATATCACAAATATTAAAAGCTCCAACTACAGTAGGCTACAAATAAAATATAGTCAGGAATATGGGTGGCTCCCAATGGTTTTGATGGTTCATTATGAAAATCAGCATGGCTGATGGATTTGAAATTCCCACACCTGATAACTTGAAGACGGCCACACCCTGCATACGGGATTTCCTCCCAACACTAATGTCCAGAACATTAAGTTATTACTTCATACAGGTACAGTCATGTTGGTGTTTCCTTCCTCAGACAGTGTATTTTTTTAATACTGATATTTCTTTGATGTACCTGTTCAGGTCTCCTAATCTAGGGGTCAGTCAAGTGCATGTGTTTTAATGGAATACTTTAAAGGAGTAGAGGTACTCTGACTATCTTTGTTGTCTCTACATATATACCTGAGTACACACACCAAACTGACAGTAAATATCTTCAGGAGTTTTATTTTAAAACATTTTGTTGTTTAATATGACATATTGCATTTGTACAAAAACTGTATACAATATATATGCCTTATGAGGTGTACATTATATTAGGTTGCACTGTAGAAACAACAGTTTCAGTGAGGCTGTCACTTTATGTCAGAGCACACCAGATCCTGGTTGTCATAAAAACACATAGCTGGACACTTTTTGAAAAATGTATATTATCAGTATAGGTAGTACTAAACCAAATAACTTCCGGCTGGGTCAAAGTTCGAGGTGCACCGAACTTTTGATAGAGAAGTGAACACCACAAGTCCTGTGATTGGTTATAAATGTAGTGTGTTGGTTGTAAAAAAAAATTACTTTCATCTGGGTAAAAATGTATGCAATTTTATTTCATCTAGTACCACTGTGTCAAATAGCCTTGTGCTTGGAACATGTATGGGGTACCTGTAAAAAAAGTACTCAAATTGTGTGCGGAACTAGGGTAGTCATAGACGCTACCCGTTTATCTCAGAAATGAGCAGCTTGACACCCACTTTTTTGTGATTTACTTTAAGGGTGAGGGGTGGTAGTATTTATATCCGTGGCGTTTATGTCGATTGATACGTTGCAGGTAGCGGTTTTAGCCACATATGTTACTATTGTTGTCTATGGGATTTGATTTGGTAGTATACACCCTATAGCACATATTCTGTGCATAATAAAAAATATTATGATTTTGTGATTTTATTTAATTAAACTATACTGGTTGATTAATTAGCTGTCACTGGACCACGCAAGTTCACAATGACCTTGACCTTGACACTAATCACTGTACATGACTCTGAATGGAGTTTGAATCAAAGTTAGCACTGAGGAAAAGTTGGTTTTGGCCTATAATTCATACTGTAAATATTTCAATAATTTCTTTTTACATGGTATTTGACTTACCATATACAACTGCTCTTAAATATGGTGTTATATATAGGCAACCTGAATTAAGATTTTAATAGCAATTTATTTTATATTAAAAATATCATGTGTCAATAGTGGGTTAATGTCTTTAGTTTCCATTAACATAGTTAATTTTTCATGTATGAAATTCTGAAAACTCAAATTTGTAAAGAACTTGATTTTTATTGTCATTTTGACATATTTATAGGGTGCTAAGTTATATTTTAGACAAGTTTGTAGTTTTATGCAACATTTTTAATAAATTTAAAGAAAAACTTCACCAAAGACATAATTAAATTTGTTGTCACTATTGTGCCTTCTGTTCTTAGTTATACATAACAATAATCTTGTTAAACATACCTTTAGATCTCTAGATCAAATATTTTTCTTAATAATCACTTAGTTTGCTCTCATGAAGACCATTTTAGGTTTATACTGGATTCAGAACCAATTCTTTTCAGATTTGATTATCTGCCTTGGAGTAAGTTGGTAATTTATTTTATTGTTAAAGCTGTATTACCCAATGTTACTAGCTAAATAAAATGCTGGATTACTGATTGTAGAAATACATCCAATATACATATTGTATTGATCTGAATTAGAAAATAATGCAATAAAATAGATGTTCGGGTAATCATGTCATTTAAAAGTAGTTTTTTTTAAAGTAATTAATCAAAAATAAATGTGTGAAAGCTGGGTGATAATTCCAGATATCACAAATATTAAAAGCTCCAACTACAGTAGGCTACAAATAAAATATAGTCAGGAATATGGGTGGCTCCCAATGGTTTTGATGGTTCATTATGAAAATCAGCATGGCTGATGGATTTGAAATTCCCACACCTGATAACTTGAAGACGGCCACACCCTGCATACGGGATTTCCTCCCAACACTAATGTCCAGAACATTAAGTTATTACTTCATACAGGTACAGTCATGTTGGTGTTTCCTTCCTCAGACAGTGTTATTTTTTTAATACTGATATTTCTTTGATGTACCTGTTCAGGTCTCCTAATCTAGGGGTCAGTCAAGTGCATGTGTTTTAATGGAATACTTTAAAGGAGTAGAGGTACTCTGACTATCTTTGTTGTCTCTACATATATACCTGAGTACACACACCAAACTGACAGTAAATATCTTCAGGAGTTTTATTTTAAAAACATTTTGTTGTTTAATATGACATATTGCATTTGTACAAAAACTGTATACAATATATATGCCTTATGAGGTGTACATTATATTAGGTTGCACTGTAGAAACAACAGTTTCAGTGAGGCTGTCACTTTATGTCAGAGCACACCAGATCCTGGTTGTCATAAAAACACATAGCTGGACACTTTTTGAAAAATGTATATTATCAGTATAGGTAGTACTAAACCAAATAACTTCCGGCTGGGTCAAAGTTCGAGGTGCACCGAACTTTTGATAGAGAAGTGAACACCACAAGTCCTGTGATTGGTTATAAATGTGAGTGTGTTGGTTGTAAAAAAAATTACTTTCATCTGGGCTAAAAAATGTATGCAATTTTATTTCATCTAGTACCACTGTGTCAAATAGCCTTGTGCTTGGAACATGTATGGGGTACCTGTAAAAAAAAGTACTCAAATTGTGTGCGGAACTAGGGTAGTCATAGACGCTACCCGTTATCTCAGAAATGAGCAGCTTGACACCCACTTTTTTGTGATTTACTTTAAGGGTGAGGGGTGGTAGTATTTATATCCGTGGCGTTTATGTCGATTGATACGTTTGCAGGTAGCGGTTTTAGCCACATATGTTACTATTGTTGTCTATGGGATTTGATTTGGTAGTATACACCCTATAGCACATATTCTGTGCATAATAAAAAATATTATGATTTTGTGATTTTATTTAATTAAACTATACTGGTTGATTAATTAGCTGTCACTGGACCACGCAAGTTCACAATGACCTTGACCTTGACACTAATCACTGTACATGACTCTGAATGGAGTTTGAATCAAAGTTAGCACTGAGGAAAAGTTGGTTTTGGCCTATAATTCATACTGTAAATATTTCAATAATTTCTTTTTACATGGTATTTGACTTACCATATACAACTGCTCTTAAATATGGTGTTATATATAGGCAACCTGAATTAAGATTTTAATAGCAATTTATTTTTATATTAAAAATATCATGTGTCAATAGTGGGTTAATGTCTTTAGTTTCCATTAACATAGTTAATTTTTCATGTATGAAATTCTGAAAACTCAAATTTGTAAAGAACTTGATTTTTATTGTCATTTTGACATATTTATAGGGTGCTAAGTGATATTTTAGACAAGTTTGTAGTTTTTAATGCAACATTTTTAATAAATTTAAAGAAAAACTTCACCAAAGACATAATTAAATTTGTTGTCACTATTGTGCCTTCTGTTCTTAGTTATACATAACAATAATCTTGTTAAACATACCTTTAGATCTCTAGATCAAATATTTTTCTTAATAATCACTTAGTTTGCTCTCATGAAGACCATTTTAGGTTTATACTGGATTCAGAACCAATTCTTTTCAGATTTGATTATCTGCCTTGGAGTAAGTTGGTAATTTATTTTATTGTTAAAGCTGTATTACCCAATGTTACTAGCTAAATAAAATGCTGGATTACTTGATTGTAGAAATACATCCAATATACATATTGTATTGATCTGAATTAGAAAATAATGCAATAAAAGAGATGTTCGGGTAATCATGTCATTTAAAGTAGTTTTTTAAAGTAATTAATCAACAATAAATGTGTGAAAGCTGGGTGATAAT